>NC_050523.1:22674272-22697573 GCF_002922805.2 Oryzias melastigma | reverse complement strand
GCATGCGGCTCCGGAGCCGCAGGTTGCCGACCCCCGGGTTAGGGGTAAGCGGGGCTGTAAACAGAGAGCTCTCAGGAGGGTTTGCTCCACACAAACGGTCACTCTCACAACTATGTACTACAAAACAATAGTTTCTTTTAAATTTTGGCTAAAAACATCAACTGTGCTAAACTGGATCAGTTTTAGTGATGTCAAGTGGTTTTCTGTGTATAAAAAGGAGCAACCACCTGCTCATGCACAACATCACTTGAGATGATTTGTAAACAGCTTGACAAAGGCTGTAAATTGTTCTGTAACTTTAAGTGAAACCAAGAATTTCCCTGCAGCTGCCATCATAAACCACTGTTGCTTTTGTTGATCTTTCCTCCAAAGAGAATGTAGAAGTGTACACTGAAGCTTCCCTATGGCCTTCTGTATCTTCATCACACACTCAGATGCTTACATCGATTTTTACAAAGACAGGACACACAGACTCACCACTTTATTCAGCAGTCTCAGATTCCTGGAACTGTTTTGTGCCTAATCCACAAATACTCAGTTATTTTTAATGCTGTTGCTTTTTTATGGTGGTCATGGAGTGGTGCAAAACCTTCCCAGCTTAAAGGAGTGCTGCGGAAAAAGTAACAAACACCTATTTGAGCTGGAATTTATAGAAGACAGGAGACAGCTGGAAGATATGTGGCATTTTTTGCTAATCTTCATTGGATAAGGGGATAAATTGAGTGTTGTGTTAGTATGGGGGCGGAGCTGTCAGAGTAGATTTTTCCTTGAGGGAGCTGTTGGCATCAATCTTACATCAGCACGTTTCCACCCGCTCGTTTTCATGGGTATGGGAGGGGCTGCTGCACACAGCGCAGGTTTTTAGAGGATTACTCTTAAATGCAAGAACAGATCAAAATGCCACATTGGGGTTCTTTATAGTGAGAAATGAGCAGTAAAATGCATTTAAAACCTAAAAAAAATGTGAATTTTCATGGTAGGGCCCCTTTAACACCTGAGCTGTTTCCAGTGACACCTAAATAACACATGCTCTTGACACACTGTAACTAAGCAATCACACTGAATCAGCTGAATCGGATGCAGAGAAAACGGATGCATGTCGGTTTTGCACCAATATGCAACAATTTAAGTTTCTAAAGTGCTACATAACAGTGCAAAGCCGTTTCTCTTGTAACAGAATCAGCTGATTTATGTTGATTGCATAAGTACTTCACTGCTGAAGAGTGTTGAAAATCAGCGCAAAGCTTCAGAATCTGCTGGAATTGCGTAAGTCAGGGGTGTTTATTGCATCGAATGTAAATATAGTATTTATGTAGTGCTAAGGATTATGGGCGAATTTTGAGACAATGAAAAGATTTTAAGTGCAATTACAGTAGGATAGGTAGAAACCATTGCAGGAATCATTTACTAAATAAGGTAAACTCTAAAGTGAATCTGGGAAAATTGTTTCTGCTGTTCGAACCTTACACAAACTAAACTGCAGTTTCAGTTCAAAACACTGCGTATGCATGAAATCAAGGACGCGTATTAGCATTTGTAACTTAATTAATTGATCCAGCTCTGGTGTATAGTTATGATTCTCTTTGATAAAACTCGCTTTATGTGGGTCACTGTTCCTTTCATGTTTCATATATAAATTTGATGTAGACTCACGGCTTTTTAAAAAATGATTTATGTAAGAAAACGCAAGAGTTGAAATAAAAACATCAAAAAGTCAACTTTTGTCAAATTCTGCAGCACTGTGTTTGAATGTATCATGTTCTATACATCTTTCAGTCCACATAGTTACCTGTTTATGTTACACATGTTTCCTTTAGTGTTGGCCTAGACAAAAGCAAGCACATCCTAATTTTAGTTTTAGTAGAGTTGGATTTTCTTAACATCTTTGATGTCTTTTGGTACATTCACTTGTCAGGTTGTTGCTGAGAAACTTCACAGGTCAAGAGAAATATATTTGTGTCCCTTTTGGTCATGTTAAGTGTCTTCTACAGTTGGTTAAAACAACTTGTCAAAAGTAAATGATTTCTGAAGATGTTTTTTTATTTAAACCAGAATCACATTTTGCTGCATGGAAGCATCACTGGAATCAGTTAAAAAGCTTGAAAGTTTAGAGTTTAACAATAGTTCAGATCAACCCAAATCCAAACATGCAATCGTTCTTCTGCCCTGTTTGAAGTCACAGACTCACAAAAATAATATTTACCTCCATCTTTCCTCTCTAAAACAATATTTACTTCTATCTTTGCTCTGTTCTGTATCAATGTTGACACCTTTTCTTTTTTTACTCATCTGCAAAGGGGGATTGTGTTAAAGTTGAGCTTTTATTAGAATCAAACACACCAAAAAATGCAACAACTGCTCAGGGAATATTATCTAGCTCGCACTTTCCCTCTGATGTGTGAGAGAACAGCATTGTTGCACTTCACTGATAGATCCTCATGGTTGTTTGAATGACAGCGAGCTTCTGTGCAGATCACTGAGATTGTGAGGAAACATAAAGAAACTTAATTAAAAGAGGCAGAGCTGCAGCTGCACCAAATGAGCTGATCTGACTGTCGAGCAGCACCTGGCAGCGTTCACATTAAAGAGATGTTAAAGACCCACTCTGATGGAAATGCTGTTGTTGGTGTTTTTAACTTGTTCCTGTGATGATGGAGGACATGTATGAAGAACATAAGCTGGAAGTTGCATTCTGAGTATTTCTTTATTCAAATCGTTGTGACTCAGAAGCAGATTAAAAAATGCTTTTTGGAAAATATTATATTTGTGATATAGAAAATATGCTGTGCAGGTCACAAGCTCTGTGCTCTGCTCCATTCTGATGAATCAGGGAATAGATCCAATTGTGAGGGTTCACAATCAGTCAGTGGACGAAAGGAGGTTTTCTTGCAAGAGGTTTTAGTGTTTCTTTTTTTTTTTTTTTCTGTAAAAATTGGTTAAAACAATAGTGCAGTCTTTTCAAAAACAAAAGTGCCCAACTGAAATACAGTGAATACGTTTTAACAAGTTCTCTAAATGAGCTCCATCGTTTGGGTGAGTGCGCAGTTTAAGGGTAAAAGTAGGGCTGGGCGATGTGTAATTTTAATGCCTCAATATAGTTTTTCTCACATCAGGCGATATATATGAAAATATAAACCAAATAACTATATTCATCAAACGTGAACGCTCTGCGACTCAAAAAGAAATGTGTAATCATCAGCAGGTTGTCTAGATCTAAATATTTATCTCCTGTCATACTTTCAACATAACAGATGGACTGAAAAGGATGCAACCAGTGCTTTTAATTACCAAGAAAAAATACAAACACACACACATATATATATAGAAACTAAGCTGACAATTAATGCAAAAGCTTTCAAGTTTCAAAAGAAAACATTAATAAAATTGACAACAAAGCGATAAACAATTAATTTAAATAAATTAATTTTCCAAATAAAAAAACATACAACGTCCTTTTAAGAAAATCAAGTTGCATAATAATTGACAAGTAATTTATAAATAGTATGAATGTGTCTCTGTTGTCATCTAACTAAACTCAAATTCCAAACCTCTGACAGAGAGATTTACCTCAAAGTGATTACATTTTATATGAATCATAACAAAAACAGTCTGAAAACAAAGATCTTGACCATGGTTGTCATATATCATTGACATTAAAGCTCTCTCATGAAGAAAAGATGCAGGAGAGTCATACCAACATTTCGTGTAACACCCGCTGCTAGAACACAGTGGATTCAATTCCGTAATTACATTAAAAACTTTTTTTTTTATGAATGTCCTATGGATTAATGTTACTGTTTTTATCTATCACGTGTTAAATTATTCAATCAACATGAGTTAATTGTTGACTTTAAATCATTGAGTCTCTTGCTGCTCAAAGTTGAGGAAAGTTTCTCGGTGTTCGTGTGGATTCATCAGATTATTATGCTACAAACAACATTTGAATTCAATTATATATTTACGTGTTTTTGTTCAGATAAAGGTTTGACTTTTGTCGTGTCAGAATGTGAACACCTTACCACCATCGCATCATGGTCACGCATACTTTTTCCTCATCGCTGAACGCCTCTCCTGAAAAGGAAAGTGGAAAATCAGAGCTTTGTTTAATCATTTTTTTGTTCTGTCTCCCACATTGGAACTGCTAAAACGCTGCTTTGACATTGACTAATACAAATGAGGGTTCATTATTCCCAAACATGGCTACGTTAAAGCCACTCTGAAGTGGAGACACAGAACAGCCGCATTCGCCTGCCACCTTCTTTCCATTGACATTTCACAGCTCTTGACAAAAGGCTGCGCGCCAGGACTGGTTTGGCCCATTCTGCTAACAGCCTATGAAAATGTTATCACGTAGAAACGGTCTTTCCAACTTCACCGTTTTGAAATGTGAGGAAAAAGCAATTTGTTAAAGAAACTAGTGATTGAGCTGAAACTTTTGTTCTGTCTGCAGTCATATACATCTGTGGGCCTCTGGAAACGTTCCTGAGCATCATGAAGCTGTTCCAAAGTGAGATCCAGGACCCCGACAACTATGCCATCTTCTATCTGGATGTGTTTGCGGAGAGCTTGACTCACCGTAAGCCCTGGCAGAAGGCTAAATTTGACTGGACCAATCCCATCCAGGTTTTCAAGGTACAATAAACACAAGACACACTTCACATGTATTCATTCGATTTTCACTGTTTATGTGATCTGATCTGTGGCTGCAAATTGCACCAAACCAGCAGCTGAGAAGTGTAGTTGAGTGCATTAACCCTGTTTCAGTGTCAGCTGAGCTCAGACTAGTGAACATTAGACAGTTTCCATCAGTTTGGTGACGGAGCCTGAAGACACAAACACCCCCACCTCAATGTCCATGTCCATTGCAGGAGTCCAGTTCCTGGTCTTAATGAATCTGCGGATGTCTCTCACCGGAAGCTATTTAGCTTAAAACTAAATGCTCTGAGAACTGAGGCAGTGAGCAGAGATGTGTTATTTACCTAATTTATCTCCCCTAAATGTCAGAGCATTTTCCTCTCTTCCCAATTATAAAGATTAAGATTTGGATAAGTGAGTGCTTCCCCTGTCAGTCCTGCAATTCAGATTTAAAGACAAGAATGGCAACACACAGCATCAACAACCTCTAATGTGGATTCTGCGGTCCACATCTATCACAAACGGGCAGAGAGCTGGTTCCACATGCAGCAGGTGTATTAGTTCAGACAGGAATGAAGCACAGCTAAAAGTCAGCAAAGCTAAATCAGACTCGGACAGGCAGAGGTCAAACACGAGCATAAGAAGAGACTAGAGTTGTCAGAGTCCAGACGAAGGTTAGGGCAGGACAGGCAATCAGAGATGAAAAAGGGTCAAAAACAGAAGATCAGGTCCAGAAAGAAACACTCAGCTGCAGTTCCAATGCTGTGCATTGGAATCATTTGGTGGTTTAACCACCGGGCTGCACGGTGGCGCAGTGGTTAGCGCTCTTGCCTCACAGCGAGAAGGCCCCGGTTCGAATCCCGGCTGGGACCTTTCTGTGTGGAGTTTGCATGTTCTCCCCGTGCATGCGTTGGTTTTCACCGGGGACTCCGGCTTCCTCCCACCGTCCAAAAACATGCTTCATAGGTCAATTGGTGACTCTAAATTGCCCCTAGGTGTGAATGAGAGTGAATGTGTGTGATTGAGGCCCTGAGACAGACTGGCGACCTGGGATGCACTGGGTCCCATTTTAGAGTCGTTGGTATGTGGACTTGAACTCACAACCTACCGGTTAAGGGCAGACACTGTATTACTTGGCCACTAAGTTGGTATGAATAGATTAACATAAAAATATATATAGATAAATAAAGAATATTACAGACATTTCTTCATGTCTGATTATGCTTTTGTACAACTCATGTAATTATTCTTAACCCTTGAACCATTTACATTCTCTTCACAACCGTTATCACAATTAACCTAATTCTGAAGTGGAGAAAAACAGCTTTGCACTGATCTGCAACACATTACAGTTGTGAAGTGCTTATACAATCTGTAGTGTTGGATAGTGGTGAAAAGATGCTTTTCTCCACATCAAAATCAACAGCTTCACGTTGACCGTGCAAAGAGTTACGGTACGTCAAAGATCGTGTCTTATTTAGAAGTTGCCTTCGACAGCTCCAGTGTTAAAGGGTTCTGTCGAGGGTTAAAATCTGTAAGATAGCCAGACTGACAGGGAAAATAACAGCAAACTTCCCCTTTGAAAAACGGAGCTTCAGTGTTTATGTTCTTTGATTTACTGTAATTGTTGACACGATCATTTCTAGCAGATTCTGAAGGAGACTAGTGGCTCGGTCTGGAATTATCGTGTTAACGGTTGAAAAGTTACAGTATGTTAAAGATTTTGTTTTAATCGTCACTGACAACGCCTCAGGTGTTAAAGGGTTAACTAATTGTATCCGGCCCTCCAGATCACTTCATTTTATTGTTATTAATGACCCGATGTTATCTTGAGCTTATCTTTAACTTGTATAATTTTGACAAAATATACTTTTGTGGAGGGTAAAATATTGAAAGTTATTTAAGGTTTAAGTTGATTTATTCTGGAATAATATTCCTGACTTTTAATTATTAATAATTATGTTAAAAATTTACGTTTTTAAAGTTTTACAAATTTGCATTCTGATAGCTTTTTGGACTATTTTGGCATTTGATTTTTGATTTTTTTAGGTTGTTTTGGAGTTTAGCTGTTATTTCAGCTATATGCTAGCTGCTTTGGCTAATTAAGGCTGTTTTTGAAATTAAGCTAATATTTACATTCTAGCTGTGGTGGCTAATTCGGGCTTTTTCAGTTTTTTGGGGGGATATTTTGAAGTTTAGGTACTTGTTCAGCAACATGCTAGCTGTTTTGGCTAGTCTAAGTTTATTCATTTATTTATTTTTTGTTTTTTAGGCTAATTTGGCATTCAGCTAATATTTTAGCTGGCTATCCGCTTCAGCGTTTTCAGCGATTAGCTTCAGTGATTTCCGCTATCAACATTGGCATTTTCAGCTATCAGCGTTCCGGATTTTAAGCTATCAATTTCAGCTTTCAGCATTAGTATGTTTCGCGGCCAAATTCAGCTTACAGCATTCACACCAGCATTATCTCAAGTAATGCTATATATCTAGTTCATAATTGTGTTAAAAAATTACAGTTTTAATGTTTTAACAATTTTGTTTTTGAGTGTTCAATAAATGTTTATCCTGTGTGGTCCGCGACTTAAGGTGTGTTTTGGATTGTGGCCCCTTGTCGATCGAGTTTAAACCATCTTTTCACTCCTACTGATAATCGAAAGGAATTGGGACATTCTTTTCTCTAAAAACGTAGGGCTGCAAACTTTCTAAAGTTTTTAGTAAATTAGGACATATGGCCACTGGTGTATATTTGTATGGCGCTTTCTACCTTCCTTGAAGGCCCAAAGGGCTTTACTGTCACAGACCCATTCACACACTGATGCCGGCTCTGCTGCCGAACACTGGCGTCAACCTTACCCTCTGAACCCAAGGTGGGAGCAGCTTCAATGAGAAAGAAGTCTGACAACCTAAAGTCGACATTCTGCTTTTGAAAATTCTAGACAGTAAGTCTGTTTGCAGGCTGAAAAGGAGGAAATCTGTTGGAAAATATGAGATCCTTCATGGTCACAAATACAGTTGCCATTGGCAGAATCTTTGCGATTTCATACCGCCACCCAATTCCTTGAAAATCGTTGGCGGGGTCATGAATTTAGACGCCGTCAGGTGTCAGTCAGGCGGGATGAAACCTCCACAGCCACCACAAGGTCTGTGAAAATGCAACTGCCGCCATCCGGTTACAAATGCTGCTGCATGGCCACCTGCTGAGTTGCATTTTGGTCGCCTTGCAGAGGCATTTTGGGATATGTGACTGTAGTCTAAAAACCACCTTAAATTCTATATGTTAGTTTATCCCTCTCTGGTGTATAGATTTCTGCTTCTGAATTACACTAGCATCCTTTATAAATGAACTGAGGAGGTCTTACAAAATAAAGTAAATCCACATTTTAAAAAACTAACAAATATTTTCTTGCATTGGAGCCTTGAGACTTCTAAATTGTCCTATTGTAGTTTTGAAATCATCTTGAACACGTGAACGTAAGCCACATTTTCAGTTATCAGTATCAAACGTTGTGCTTTTCCCTCTGTTCCCATCGTTAATGGAGCAACAGTTTGCAAAGCTGAACCTATTCCAGGATAAAGTAAATCCCAGATCATTCATATACAGCATTTTCTTTCCATAAACTGATGAAAAACATCTCTGTGATTAAACACAGTTAACTCATTATCAGTTTCCTGGAATCTGAACTCTTCCTCACCTTGGCTCCAGAACCAGATTTTGGCTCCAATTATGCTGATGAAGCAGGCTGTTAATTTGTCAGTAGGCCATAACAGGGCTCATTATGGCAGCATGCTTCCTTTGGACAATAATTGCTTGTGTGAGTTTGTGGTGGACTTCTTCTCGCTGCAGAGACATGAAAAATGATCAGAATCTGCTCTGTTCTGGAGCTGATAGACTTCATACAGGAAGTCTGTTTTTGTCACGGTTTCAAAGGTCAGTTTTGCTAAATATTTGTTGTACTATTGATTTAGTGAGCAGAACATGATTACTGACCTGTAGTTTTTTTGCAGCTGTTACAGTCCCACTCCGATCATCTTTTGATCTCTTGTAAAAGCGTTCCCAGTCATCTTTTCATTGTGATTCTGCTGTTTTTAGTCAAAATCTAAAGACCTGTCATTTTCTTGGACATAGTTTTTGCAGAGCAGCAGGAGTTCATTAGAATGTCACCTCTCAGTTGTGGGTAGTTGGAGCATTGGCTGTATACGAGAACTGGACTGAGTGAACCGTCCCCCTTAGAGTTTCAAACAAATCCCCCAGACTTCTATAGCGAAATAGACAGTTATTACTCAGCCACTCTATTGGTCAGAATCACCGTTGTTGATCTGATACCTTTTTTTTAAAAACATGTTCCTAATAATATTCTGTTTTTTCATGATATTTTGTCTTTATTTCAAGTTATTCAAATGTGTGAATTTTCAAAACGATATGGACTTCCAACAAGCTCACTCCTGATTGGTGACAGTATAAACATTGTCTCAGACTGACTCGGACCAATCACTGCTCACTCTTGTTGTCTGGCTGTGTCCGTATGGGTGATGTCACACTTGTTTGGTCCAGTTCTCTCATACAGTCAGTGTCTTGGACCCCCAACCTCCCTTCCACATAGCTGAGAGCTTGAAACAAGTCGCCAAGTCAGCGACAATTTAGCCCGTTTTAAAAACAACATTTTTTCGTCCGCTCCTGATTCACAATGTTGTTTACAAAGAAATACTCAGAAATGCTTTTTTAAGCTTATTTGTTTTTTTAGTAAATATCCTCCATCATCAGAAAAGTGACTCAAGAACATGCTAAAAACACCAAAAACATCATTTTCACCACAGTTTTAACCGTAGGAAAAGTGAAACAGACAGTCACATATTATTATCATCATATTTTTTTCAAACATCATCATTTTGTTTCGTTTCTGAGGTTTTGATTAAACCTTTGCCACAATGCCAAATAAGCATTGTAGAGTTTTGCTTTCTGATGTCAACGATCAAAGATTAGAGTCCGGATTGATTTCATTTGGAGGTTTTTAGTGACATTGGGTGTGTGCACATGCATGCGTTTGTGTGTGTTCTAGCGCACGTGTCTGTGTTGTTGTTGATAAAGTTTATTGAACAGGGAGCACGTACATCAGCATTAATCATGGAGGAAAGCATGTTTTGTTCCAGATTAAAGCATTGATTCATTTCCTGTCTTCCAGTCCCAAACACACATCTGTTTAGAGCAGCTTCTTCTTCCATAAAATACAATTCTGTCATTAATTTGTGACAGCTTCTCTTCTGTTTTTCAAATTGAAGTGCTCATTTTAATGTTGTTTTTATTCCTGGTGTAGTGTCCTTGGATGTGTTTGAAAGGCGCTTTAATAAAACGTATTATCCTCTCAGTGATAATTTCCATCTGCAGTCCCTCTGACAGAAACTCTTTAGAACAGATTAATAAAATAATAAAAATAATCCAAACAATAATAAAAATGACATTTACTCTAAGGAGAAGAGGAAATGTCTGGACCGAATCTCTTAATTTGGTCCGGAAAGAGTCGGGAGAGATTAACTTTGGTTTACTTTATGTGAACTAAATGTGTCCACCCTAAAGGTTTGTGATGCAGAAGCATAAATACTAAATTCTGTACAACACAGTGATGCGAAAACAGTGCATTTATCACATTTTTGTTTATTTTTGTCTAAAACAAAACATACAACATTTTAATTTGAAGAAATAATGAAATATCTAAGAAATGTTTTTTGTAATTTTTTGCAAAAAATGTGTTGAAAGTTTGTTAAAGAGAATGCAGAATGACATGAAAAGTGAGTAATATCAGATCAGGTCAAAGGTCATATGCTCAACATGTTTACAAGAGTTTCATAGGTCAGATTAGAAAAAGTTATATATTTTTTTCTGAATTTACAGTATAAAAGGTTAAAGTTGTGATGTCATAATCTTAGGTGTGGCATCTTCCACTTAAAACAAAATAATTTATACCAAACTGGATGTGTATCAAAATGTTGGTGATTTTATGATCATTTAGGACTATTTTGGATAAGGGAAGAATAAAAAGGATCCTAAATGATCTGTAAGTATTTTACATACTTTCAAGCCACACTTTAGTGTCTTTTTGTTGTTTTATTTCATTATTGGTGTATTTAAACTGAATGTTGTTGTAATTACACTGTGTGCGCACTTGGACTCTCTTTGTCATTTTTCTCCAGTTATATTTAGCTTCATAATATTCTTGCAGGTATTACTATTCCTGAGAGGTTATTTGTGTTTCTTCCATTGTGTTCCATTTTTATTTCTGCGTTCTTTTCATTTCATTGCTCAAAGTGTTGATTAAATTTGAGACATGTTTGTTAATAAAATGATCCTTATTATTAATTGACTTGAAGGATTGTTTTTTGGGCAAAGATGATTTCTTTATCAGGAGCTGTAAAAATGAAATGAACTGGAGTATACTGCAACTGTTTAAGTTAAGATAAAATATTTTATTTTTGTCATTACATTTTCCCAAGGATTTTAGATGTTTTTGGAGTTTCTGTTTTTATTCTTCATATACTTTTCTATACTGTGTTTTGGACAATTTCTCACTGTTTAAGTTAAATTATGGCCTGACACTCCATTATTTAAATGATAGGTTTTAATTACGTGATCAGATGTTTTTGTAAATCTTTAGTTTGGATTTGGAAAGTTGATGAATTTGGGAAGAATGAGTGATTCTTTTTGGGCCATATATCACTTGTGTCAGTGGAAATGTTGCTGCAAGTTTGTCTCTTCTAGCTTTATCTAGTCAGTTCAGATCTCGGTCCATCAGCATGCATTCATGGCCAACATTTCTTGTCAGATTTTTGGCAGTGGGTGGTATAAACAGTGAGATTACAAGAAGAGACATTTATAGTTATTTTTACTCTAACAGATTCTGATTTTCCAGCATTTAATCTGCTGGCACTTCTTACACATAAATAACAAAACAGAAAAATGAAGAAATAAAATGGAATATAGAATAGTTGGTGCACACACATCCACCACACGAGCCCTTTCTTGCGTCTTTGAAGTATTTGTGTTGCTCCTTGTTTCTCCTGTGCA
This sequence comes from Oryzias melastigma, assembly GCF_002922805.2. Lineage (NCBI taxonomy): Eukaryota > Metazoa > Chordata > Actinopteri > Beloniformes > Adrianichthyidae > Oryzias > Oryzias melastigma. The sequence continues at coordinate 22,685,881 of NC_050523.1, read as the reverse complement.
CTCGGTGCCACACGAGTGTTTGGTTTAATGGCGCTCTTATCCTGCTTTTTCCTGGTGGTTCCTGAAACGCTGCCAGAATGAAGTCTGGTAGTGACTGCGCTGCTTCCTGACTGTCTGGGTATTAGCAGGGCTGCCGCCTGCATTCAGCTTGTTAGCAAAGCAACAGCTAACAGCCTGTTTGTTGAGGAATAAGAAGTTCTAGTCGAGTGACTGTAAAGAATTTGTCTTTCTTTTGGGAAAATGTGCTTGAGTGATTCACAAAGACTGTTAGATTTGTGTGTTGTTGTTGTTCTTGTGGTTTATTAATTTCTTGTTGTCATATGTTTTGGTAAATTGTTTTTTAAATTTGTGTTCAGGATTATTACTTTTTTTTTTATTTCCGGACTGGTAATAACTAAAATCAGCAACATCCAAACAATTCATTTCTTTATATTGTTAAACGACAAGAACAATCATGTCGGCTAATTTTTTCTCACCTTGTTTGCTCATGATAACAACTTAATAACTTGTTATCATGAGATAACTACTGTTTTCTTGAGATAACTGACTAAAATTATAGCTTTTTTTCTTGAGAAAATGAGGAATTAAGTCATTATCACAAGAAAAGACATTTGTTTTTCTCAAGATAATGGATTAAAAGTACAGCTGAGCTGCAGTTGTCTGTGCAGCTGTAGCCACGGTAACCTTTTCCTCTAATGATCATGCCTGAGATTTAACACTTTGACACCTGTTAATGAAAATACGAATCACTTCTCCACACTTACCTTAATGTAGATCCACTTGAAAGCAAAAACATCAGTGATTTTCTTTTTTTCATAGCAGGAAATACATTCTGGCATCGAGTATGGAAAGAAATTGGTCGCATTCCCAATTGTGCGTGCGTAATTGTTGATTTGTGTGTGACTTTCTATTTGTGTGTGCATAGTTCTTGATTTATAACTCATACAATACATTTATGCATAAGTAGAAAAAATATTAAATAAAAAAAAAATTACACAAATTAAAGTGACAACAGCTTGAAACTAACTTCACACACAAATCTTTAAAACTACACACAAATCACTTTTTACACAGACACAAAACCACATTTATGCATGAATCTGATTTAAGACACTTTTCACGTTTCCATGAAGGAAAAGATTAATCCGTAAGTGATAAAAATCAAGAACACACAAATCCAAAATTATGCACAAATCAACAATTACACACGCACAAACGGGGATGCGACCAATTTCTCTGTTTTGTCTCTATAGTCGAAGGGTTAAAAACATTTTAGGACTGACAAACTTAACGCATAATTTCACTTGAGTTAGACCATAGGGACTATAAGGTGCACTTAAATTCCTTTAATTAACAAATATATTGGGTTCGTCTCATGTTCTGGTTGTTCTTACTGACCTAGAATGGATTTTCTGTGAAACAAGGCACTCAGGAATCTGTTAGAATGTTTTAGTACAACTATGAGCCACATCATTTAAGCATTATGGGTATTTTAGCCTGGCATAGTGATACATACTGTACATAGTGATATATACTGTACATAGTGAACCACAAAAGTGAGAGTTTTTTAGCGTTACACATAAACAATACTTTGGGTAGATAAAGTTTGACTCATTTGTTGTGTTTCTTTGTGTTCAAGGCTGCTAATTGCAGACAAATAACAATTCACTAGAAAACTTCCCATCAGGCCCTCTGATCAATCACCAGCTGCTCTTGGCATTTTGGGTATTTAATCATATCTTGTTGTATGACTATTCTGATTGCTTAATGCAGACTGATGAATTGAAATGGACCGTTCATTCTCCAGTGGACCTGATGATCTTAAAGATACAATAATTAAATATAGATTTATTATTCAGTGATGATCCTGTGTTTGTCATTATGGCTGACTAACTCTTTTGTTTCACTGTTTTGTTGCACCGCTTTGACATTTCACACCAAGCCTCTTCCAACTGGAGGTGAGGAACATGCGCTAGTGAACAGTAGAAAAAGAATAAAAGAAGAAGCCCCTTCCTGATTGTCTAGTGTGAACACTATTTGTTAAGTGTGTGTTCAAAATGACCCTCACATGCTCTGTGTTTACGTAGCTTGAAACGTTTTTTGCCTTCGAGAAGACTTTTCAAGACTTTTTTTCCTTTGGATTTTGCACCCATATATTTTCACTGTTTATGTTTTTTAACCAAAATTTCAAATTAAAAACCTGGATAGGTTTAAAAAAAAGTTGCTTTTCCCCCAGACATCCCCTCTTCTTTAAGAAAATGGGTTTGTTTACCTCGTGTGTCTTCTTGTATTGACTGCAGAGCTGCAGCAAAGCTGTTAGAATCAACTCCTGCATTTCCTACACCATATTTAGAGGCAAACAAGCACTTGGCTGAGGATCAGTGCACAGTTTTCACAGAGAAAAGCAAAAATATGTCACAGACAATGTTTGCTCTGTTTGGTTTGGCAGGAGCTGAATGCTGATGCTAAAACACTGCGAGAGAATGCACGTATTAGTGAAGAATGAATCTGCGTAATGTTCTAGTTTATGCTTTTATGGCAAGATTTTCAAAAAATGTTTCCACAAATAAAGTCGATTACGTTTTTGTTGCTGCTCTATGGCTGTAAACTCATCCTGGATTATTTTTGTGCTTCCTGCAGTCTGTCTTCGTCATAACGTACCATCCTCCGGATAATCCGGAATACAGAGACTTCCAAAAGAAGCTCCATGCCAGAGCTCAGAGGGATTTTGGAGTTCATTTGGAGCCATCCCTGGTGAGTTCTGGAATCATCATAACTTTTTTAATTTCTAACAAGATGTTAAAGACAGAACAATTGCCCCACTGAGAGGTGTGATTGTCAGCTCTGAATTATGAGTGACATTTGCATTATTGTTGGCAAATATTAGGGTTACATTGACTGTATCCCAGACATTCCACATGTGAGCTGAACAAAGGCACCATTATCACAACAACATTGCATCAATTAATTTCATTCCACTTGCTGGCAGGAGAATAGACACCTCCTTGTTAAAGAACAAGCAACCCTCCTTCCTCTATCCCTAATCCAAACCCGATGTTGTGTAAACAGGCCTCTGCTGCTCCAAATAACGCTTCCTCTTGCAGATGGACTACATCGCTGGCAGCTTTTATGATGGCTTTGTGCTGTATGCAATGGCTTTGGATGAGACTCTCGCAGAAGGTGGAGCCCAGAACAACGGCATCAACATTACAAGGAGGACACAGAACCGCAGCTTCTGGGGTGAGCTAACGTCGGTGAACTGCACCAGAAACCTGCTGACGGTGGCAGGAAACGATGCGGCTTTCTACAGATCAATGCGACCTCACACAAACTGTGGAGCTGATAATCAGAGATGCGCTCCAGTGTTGTTTCACTGCAAATCAGTGGAAGCATTTTGGATAACAGGAGCGGACCTCTGTGGTGGACATGCTGCAAAGCAGCACCAGACCCAAACTGCTTTCAAACGCACTCTTTCACCACAATAATTACAGTGTGATTGAACATTAGTCACACAACTCTCCATTTAACGGTACATTACGTTCTTGGTGTGGGTTCGCACTCACGTCTTTCGTGCCTCTGGTTGCCAGATCTGCTCTCATATCGCACCGAAACAAGAGGAACAATGGCATTCTGTTGTTTCGGCTTCATCAGCCTTGTTTTGTTTGGCATGAAAAATAAAAAAGAAACATGGAGGGAGGGGGCAACTCACAGGGAAACAATGGAAAGTTTCACCGTCATTCCGGGTGTGTTACAACGTCCATTTGACCTGCTTTAATTAACCCGACAACATTTTGGATGTTTCAAAGCCTCAGAACAGTTCTTATGGAATGTACGGCCAAAACGATGCTTTTTGATTTGGTGTCATTTCATGTTTTTACTCAGCAGATGTTTCGTTTGTGTGTTTCAGGAGTTACAGGACTTGTTTCCATTGATGAAAAGAATGCCAGAAATATAGATGTGGACCTGTGGGCGATGACCAATCAGGAGACAGGAGAGTACGGGGTGAGACAAGGCTTCATTCATTACAGATGATAGTCTATTCAGCTGAAGCGGATAGTAACGTTAAAAACTAACCTTTTTAATTTTTTGTTTTTTTAACCTATATTTTTCTTTTCTCTCTGTTTAAAAAAATGCAATTATTTTTTAAAGGACCACACAGCAAATAAAGGAACAAAGGGAGAATTTGCCTTTTTAATGCCAGCTTTCACATAGTTCTAATGTACGATTTTATTTGAACAGTGACAGTCCACATTAATATTTACAATAAAATAAAACGCCTTTATTGACATTATACTTTGTACAATAAAATTCCAGTACAGTTCACTCCTATGTGGACAGTCAATTAAGATAAATAATAGATAAAAAGAAACACCTTAAGTTGCTAGTAAATGTGCAAAAAAAAAAAAAAAATCTAACAATGAGCAAAATGAGAAATAAGAAAAAACAAGAACATTTCTGTAATGCCTTGTTTCCACTGAGTAGTATAGTAGTCCAGTCCGATATTTTGAGCGTTTCCGCTTTAAAATGGACATATTAAGCCAGAGCGAATCATAGAATTTTTGGTATTTCATGGAAAAATGGAATGGACCGCTTAGTGCAGAGCTACTGTTGATTAGCCAGAGGACATTACGACATTTCTCTTTGCTGCCTTTGGTCTCAAACAACATTAAATGGTTAGCTTATATAAAAAAAAAAAAAGAAAAAAAAATCAAGCGGAAACATCAGCCGCTGGATGACCTCCATTGTTGTTGTTGTTAGCTGCACCCTGGATGCACCATGAAGGTCCAACTTTGAGTCATTTTAAACAGAACCATACCGTAACAAACCACTTCGTGGAAACAAGGCTTAAATGTAAAATATTTTTTTCAAAAAATATAGGAGCTTCATAAAAAAGCTGAAGTAGCTTACAGAAAAAGTTCTGGTTACTAACTAACTAGAACCTGTTTTTCTAAATAAATAAATATCTCCTTCTAGCTTACAGATCCTCAAAACCTCAAGCTAACAATAGCATGTGCAGTTTAGGAAACAGGACATCACCTCTTCAGGAGTGTGTGCATTGTTGTTTGTATTTAAGCCAAACAGTGACTGTGCTATTCTCAGATGTTTGTACAGAAATGATGAACATGACAATAAATTCAAATTTTAGGAAATTATTTATAAATATATATAAATAAAAATAAACCATGAGGTCTGATATTTTACTGATGTGATTCCAGTTTGTTTGTGAAAAGAAAATAACATCTACATTCTTAAATGCAGCTGTTTATTTTAGTTTATACCTTCACTAACAATTATAATAAAAAAAACACCTCCAACCTGTATGTTTTTGCCTTAAATGAAAGTCAGTGTAGTTGAAACAGTTCTAACAGAGGCACTGATTCAGAGTGACACCGCAACACAAATGCAGGACTAAAGGGATGAACGTCTCTTGTGTAGTCATTTAGCTTTTAGAGTTTTCACTCAGACACTACAGTTTGTTTACATCTGCTTTGTTTTACTCACGAAAAAGCTTTTTTTTAACCTTATTTTTGTCAACAAAAGTCAAATTGTATTGAACGTAATTTTGTTAGGTTAGCATTTCTAAGAGAGAAGATGTTTTTATTGCGTCGTGAGATGACTACAAACAGATCAAATATGTTTTGAGTGCTTCTTACACTGAAAATCTGACTGAGACATTTTAACTCTTCTTTAAACTTGCTCTTAGGGTCACTTCATATAAAAAAAAATATTTCAACTAGTAGATGTATCCTATCAGTTTTAGTCAGACCAAAAGCTGAGGAGAAAAACATTCTGATTGAGGTCAAATGAGCAGATCTGGTGCAGGTCTGGTGAATGTTGTAGTAACAAAAGGAATTTACTTCATGATTAGTGTCATTTTACCTTTGTGTGTTCTATTCTATTCTATTCTATTCTAAATAATACAACAATGTAGTTGACAAGTTCTGTCTTTGCATACAGCCAGAAATGTACTTAAAGCAGGAGTCCCCAACGCTTGGTCACTTGGTACTGGGCCATAGATGGAAATAAAAATGAATCCATATGCTACCTTAGGGTGTATTTAGACTGGACACTTCTGGTCTGCATAAAGTGAACCAGAGTTTGTTTTCCCTGATAATTCTAAACACATTTTCTTAAAAACCCTGCCATAACGTCACAACGATGAGGCCCAGCAACTCAATGAATTGGAGCTGGATGAATTCAGGTTTATTAAAACAAGTTTGAATGTGATACACGGAGCTTCTCACTCTGTTTTCTCAACAATCTTTCTGTCATAAACACTTATCAGCGTATATATATAGCCGTCTTCTCCTCAGTAACCGTCTTCAACCTGATGTTGATACAGATGTTCAAATTTAAAAGACAAAGTTTGAATATGTGAACTATCCCGACAAGGATTGCAAAGCGAAGGACTCCCATAATTTCCACCTCCGTTACTTTACCCCGCCCTCGTAATTCCTGGCCAATGACTAAAAAGATCTTTAGACACGTAGTTTTGTTTACAAGCTTTATTCTGGAGCAGGAGAGGCCGCTTGATATCAGTCTGAAAACAGACCAAATGCGATTTATTTCGATCTGAGATAAATTAAGGGACTGGATCCAGACCAAACCATTTCTCCAGTCTGAATACACCCTCAAATTATTTCCGTTTCGTGTAGTTTCTTTTACTGAAGGATGTTTTATATTGGAAAAATACAGGATTCTGTTCATCATATATACTCATGACTCACTCTTGATGCATGCTGAGTTGTTCGCATTGGTCACGTGACTTTAAGTGGATTCTCCGACAGCTAAATTAAAAGCCTATAACCTTACCCACGCCCAACCTAATAAATAAATAAATAAATAAATTAAAAAAATTGGAAAGTTTATTTGGAGTGAAGTTAAAAAGAGCCTTCGACTTCAAAGAAAAATAAAGCTGCTGCTTACAGAAAAACCAGAAGTTTTCTTTCTAACATGGATTTACTGAGACAGTTGTTTCCACGCACAGAACCGCCCTGCTAATGTAAGGTGACTGACTCTTGAATGTTTCACGTTCGCTGAAAATAAGGTTGCAGACACGATGGATTCATGTTTATTATTATTTTTAGAAAATACCAGTTTTTCAACAATTACTTCTTTTTTTGTTTTGTTTATCCGTCACTCCTATAAGTTGGACACTGAAGTAAGCATCCTGTTGTTGTTGAGAATGAAGAATTTATTCAAATAAAGTTGCTGATTTGTGGAAAGTTGTAAAAGGGACATTTAAGACTTTTCCTACAGAAAAGCTGAATATGGCAGAGATTTGTTCAGAAACCGGCACAGAAAAGGTTCTTTTGTGTTAAATTATTAAATACAATATGACAAATACAAAATGAATCAGGATTTTTTTTTTAAAAACAAAACATGATAAATATTTTTGCACTGAAAGATTGTCAGTCTGGATTGAATCTGAGTGTTATAATGGTATAAGAAAATAACAGTTTTGTTGCCATTATTGAATTATTTCAAATCAGAAAAAAAATCTGCTGATGTTCTCTTATTTTTTTAAACTGAATTTGTTGTAGTTGCATTTTAATTTGAAAAATAGATCTTTGAAAAACCAGAAACTTAAAAATAAAAGTGAGCCCCGTTCAGATCAGTCTGTGAGATAATGTCTGACGTTAAAACGGTACGGGGCCTGACAAAGGTTGGGAACCACTGGTTAAAAGTGTTTGTTTTGCATATATTGTACATAATTTACCTATTCTGAATCCCATGCTGTAAACACTGTAAACAGATTTAAATATTGAACCAATGTTTTTTTACAATCATGACTGCACACATGTGCTGACAACATTGCTGTTTTCAGACTGTAATCATACACTTTTCTGTGCTGCACAGATGTGTGCTTTTTAGCTTAGTTTTTATAAGTTGTATAATCAGCCAGCATGAAAAAAAAATCAAGCGATAAAAGCCCCTCTAATCACGGTAATTTCTCTCAAAACTGTTTTCGGCCTGGTTACTCTTGGGTGCGTTCGCTTGTGTTTGGTGGCAGATGCAATCAAACTCAGATCTCTCTTTAATCAGAGATGAACAGGCCTCAGATTACCCTCAACCTCTGGTGGAAATGCTGAAGTTTGTTGATGCAAATGCTGCCACTTTATTTGTGTTCATGTTTTTTTCTCTGGTGGTGGGATGGAGAAATGGGTTAGCCATGTTTGACTCCGGTCAGAGACGTCCTCGAAGCATTCAGCAAGATTTACACACCTCCTTTATCCTTTTCTTTTAATTGGTTCCTTGGTCGACCCGAACAGTCTGGATGAGAAGATCACACAGTTGAACCTTCAGGATTTCTCAGCTGCCTCAGTTAAGACCTCTTTTTTAAGGAAATCTTATTTAAAACTGGACTTCCACTCCAGTGTCACTGCGTTCAAGCACCTTGGCGTAAATGATTCAGGATTTTATCATTTTTAACAAAGTCAGAAGGAAATTGTTGTCCATCTCATTTCGTGTTGTTTTCATGGGCCTGAAGGTTTCAGGCCAGAACATGCAGCAGGAAGAAACCTCAAAGAAAACAGGGGAGTCATGTTTCACAGCAGGACAACAGATGCTGATCAAGCCTCTCATACAGCAACGCTCGCTTTACACAACTAACCTTTAGTTGTTAGGGGTTTTATATACCTATATTTATTTATATACATCTATTTTATTTATATAGATGCTTGAACAAACCTCTTCACATCGATAATTAGACACAATATATTGTTTTAGCATTGACTATAACATTTCTTGCTTCATCCCCACAATTGTTCTCTTTTGAAGAATTTTAACTAAAAGTAACTTGTCATCATATTTAATTCAATTCAGTTCAATTCAATTCAATTCAATTTAATTCAGTTGTATTTATATAGGCCAATATCACAAGACAATTGTCTCATTGGGCTTCATAACGCTAATTGTACAAAAGCAGAAAGTCAGCCATAAAATATAAACAATAGCGAATTGCTGAACTAAACCAAACAGACAAACCTAAACTGCTTATACCCTCTTTCTCGTTAAGGAAAACTCCTAAAAAAAAAACTAAAAAAAAAAACTAATTCCAGAAAAAAAAGAAGAATCTTCAGGGATGAAGGAGGGATCCTCTCCCAGGACAGGCTGGTGATGTAAAGGAAGAATCAGCTCATCAAACTCTACAACTACATATTTGAATAGAGTTCATCCAGATAGAACGGGGGGTTCACAGCCTGAACAGGAGCCCAGGCGATCCACATGGGATTTGAAATCTCCCGCTCCCCCAGAGGGGAGTGGGCACGAGGGACAACACATGAATCGCACTGCACCAAACAAAAGCACAGAGAACTAAATAAAAAAAGGGAGAGAAGTAAATGAGAATAGAGGACAGACTCCCAAACTACCTACTTTCCCCAGCTTGTGACCTCTAGCAGCCTGCCAGCAACTAGTTGTTATTGAGTTGTAATTCAAACATAAGATGCATAAAATAGAAAAACTAAATTTTGTAGCGTATCAATATTAACATAATATATTGTTAATGTTTAGAATGAGTGTAATATTTACTCTGATTTTCTTACATCTTCATAACTGTCCTAACCTGAATGAAGGGCAATCACAAGGCTCAATAGACTGAAATACATTTAAAGACGTATCATACAAAAGTTGATGACCTTTACACCTTGGTCCAGTTGAATACTCGTTTTAATACTGTGTATTAAAAATTGACAGTGGATACATAAAAAACAAGTTTTGGCCAAATAGTCTGAATGATTCATGTTATTGTGCTAGTCTGCACACCACAACAGAACAATAAAAACTTGGAATATCTTTGGAAAGACGTTATTTCACAGTTTATCACAACAGCAGAATGTAGAAAAAAAAAATCTGTCCTTCTAATGGCTCTGTGATGCCAGTTGATCACATTTTACCATTAACAAGAATGTTACATTACATTTTACAGTTTGTTTTCTGTCTTTCAACCTTTGCTTCCCTAATTGCTTGAGGCAGAATGAATATATGTTGATAAGTAATTTTATTGCTGATACACATTTATTGATCAGAGTGAATGGTGGATATTTCTTACAATCAAAGTGATCTAAACTACTTGTTTGTTTTTGAAACAAACTTTTACTCCATCATCTGGATAAAAACGAGCAGTAATGGGTGAACTTTCCCTCAGAAGTGATGATTTGTATCACGTAATATTAATCATATATACCACTTTCCTCTGCTGGTTAGTTCTCACAGCTGCAGCAGAGCAAGGTTGGTGCAGGCTCGGCAGCCGTTACCATGACAATGCATCGCGGGGTAACTCAGATATTCAACCTCTTGCATAAAACAATTTACAAATAGAAATAAGAAGATTTAAGTGCTAATATTTGATTTAATGTTTTTTTCTTTCATAAGTGACCTTGGAAGAAGATAACGCCCTTTGAGGTGTGCATTATCAGACATTAATGGGTTTCGCAGAAGCTGTGGTGCCCACTAATTTCTGATAATGCACACCTTGTTTGGAATTATCCCTGACTTAAATGACCCCCACTCTGATTTAGTTTGCTTTGTGACATGGTGTTTTCATGAGAGAACTTTGAACAAAAGACTGAAATGGACCAAACCGCTTAAAGAAATCAAGCAGTTCAAGCAGCTTCTCATAAGTTGGCGCAGAGTTTACATCATCTGCTCTCCTTGATTCTCTTTCTCTTTGTTCCATGAACAGTCTAATTTCATTCTCACTGAGGTGAACCACACCAGAATCAATCCACAAGTGAACAGAGACCCTGATTTCTCTTGTTTGGTCCAAACCAGAGTTCAAATGAGCTTTCTCACTGGCTAAGCAAAGAGGAAACCTGCTCTGGATCAGAGCAAATCCATCATTAGACATGTTCAATCCTGCTTTGAAAGAGCCTGGAAATTCCTTTTGTTTTTAACCACATTCTTGATGCAGTTATTCCTGTAGAGATCAAAGTCACAAAGAAAAGTTGTCAAAAGTAAAAATCTGCTGTGAATTGACTGTGTCCTGTTGTTTCTCTGTTGGTTTAGGTTGTTTCGTACTACAATGGCACCACCAAAGAGATCATTTGGTCCCAGACAGAGAAGATCCACTGGCCCAGTTGTGGACCACCGCTGGACAACCCTCCTTGTGTCTTCTCTACGGATGACCCTTCCTGTAACGATGGTATTAAACAACAACCGGACATATGATACTAAAATTCTCTACAACCTAGATGTGCAACATCAGTGAAATGTGATGTCTGTGAAACCTGCAGCTTAAATAGATTTCCAGTAAATGAGTCCTGGCTCTTGTTCTTGTTTGGCCACTCACATGCACTACAGGAACATGAGAGTTCAGAGTGTTTTATCCATTGACTGTATAGGTAGTTAAAATTGAGCTTAAATCATTGACTGTATTCAAGAACTGGACTGACTGAACCCCTGGCGTTCCAAAAAGGAAGGACCTGCAGCTTCTAAAAAGTCAAAATCCCATAGAATTCTATAGAGAAATAAACAGCTATTAGTTACTATCTGTCAGAATAAACATTCTTGATCTGATACTTTTTTAACATGTTCTTGATAATCCCCATTTTTTTAATGATTTTTTTCAGGCAGTAGAAGTTCTTAAAGTTATAAACTGACTCATG
>NC_050523.1:22667431-22674038 GCF_002922805.2 Oryzias melastigma | reverse complement strand
TTAACATGTTCTTGATAATCCCCATTTTTTAAATGATTTTTTTTCAGGCAGTAGAAGTTCTTAAAGTTATAAACTGACTCATGAGATCCCTCAGTATAACTATAGTTTCTTGTTGAATGTTCAGAGCTTTTGATTGACATTTTCTCCCAAGCTTGTTTTCAAGTGGAAGGGGTGTGACCTTCCAACAGGCTCACTCTTGATTGGCGAGAATGGTTGCCATAGAAATGTTGACTCAGATCTGCTCAATCACTGCTTAGACTAGAGCTACAGATGCCAAAACTGCACCGCATTCTAACCTAAATGCAAATTCGGCAGGTGGCCATGCGGCAACATTTATAATTGCATTTTTACATCTGACATGGTGGCCGCAGAGGTTTTAAGAAAAAGTTAAATTTTACGGCCATCATTTGATTTTTCTCTAAAAGTTGACATCATTTCAAGGTCATGGTGGCAGTCCATCACGAAATCTGGCGGTGGCAGGTCTGACTGGATGATGTGTAAATGTCTCTGGGCGGTGGCCGTCCATATTACGTGCCACCGGCCGTCCAATAGGTTATATAAAAAGCAGGCCATTCTGCACCCCTGGTGGCAGTAGAGCGACCATCATGAATGTAGACGGCTGCTTGACTCACACTGCCTACATTTATGAACAATTAAAAAACAAACAAACTGGGCAGCAGCATGATATCGTAAAGATTCTGCCGATGCCTCCCCATCACTCAGACAGTTGTATTTGCATTTCTGGTATCAACATGGCAACGTTTTGTGACTAAATGGTGACAGAATCGACTTTATTTTGTTGTAGACGGAAGTAAGCCATTTCCTTCAGATGATGTCACACTCACTCGGTCCAGTTCTCATGTAGGTTTTGTTTCTAAGGATTGAAGCTGAAAGGCAAATTCCAACACTGATAAATGCTTTGTGCCAATCCTGCAGGACTACGACAAAAGTCACACATTAAACCTATCAAATATATCTCACTTTTATAGGGACGTTGGTTTGTTGCATACAGAAATTTGAAGAAATGACGTAATGTCTACTCAACCACAAAAAGTCGCTTGTCCAGCAAGAGAATAGAGATAAGAGAATGACCTTCCTGATTTGCATCAGTTTGTTACGTAATAGTGGTTAAAGGCTTTATGTGCTGCTTTAATGATGATTGGACCCTCATTAAACTCATTTATGCCGTATGTGAGAATAACAAGTCTCAGCCTATAACACAGCACAGCATGCTCGGCCAAGTCTGCTGTAAGCGCCGCTCACAACCAACAGTTTTATGTCCAACCAGAGATTCTACCCATGCCAGTTTCCACAGGAGAGCTGTGCCTGGAAGTGGGACCAGTGCTGCTGCAATGAAAACAAAATAATGGGTCCACAGTAAAAGTCAGCTACTGATCGTGTAAGCAAGCTGTCACAACGTTTTCATAAAACATAGGCGCCATTTTGAAGAGACAGTTTGTCAGAGGAAAAGCAGACCTATCTTCAAAATAAAAGTATGTGTGTGTGTGACGATCAACCTCAGGTATTTACTGAACAGAAGCTGTAAAGTTCAGAAAGCTTCCACAGGGGGAGGGGGCCCACATAGGCCCGATGAACATCTTGGGGAGGCACACTCAATGATCCTTCTTTGGGAAACGGAGTCGCTTGACTGGGCAACAAGGAAGCTTCAACTCACAAACCCAACACCTGAAATGTGAGAGTAATGTTTCAGAAAAACTAAGTTTAAAATATTTTAAACCGATTGTTTTTTGCTTTCATCTGTTTTATTAGTTAAGCAGGTTAACTGTAATAACATACATACATCAGATTAATCACAATTCAATATATAGTTAAAACAAAAAGTTATAGAATAGAAATGATCTAAACCCCATCAGAAAGAGCCTATTCTCCCATTTTTATGTTTTGGAGAAAAAGATGAATGAATTAATTATACTAGTATTGAAATGAAAATGTATTGATTAAAATTAAAGTTTTTAACCTTTATTAAATTCAAGACCGGAGCAAAAAACCCTTTCTCAGTGTCAGTCAAAGTGTATACAGATACAACGGTAATGGTTAAAGTTTCATGTTAAATAAAAATATATAATACAACATACTGTATTTACATGGGGAATGATCAGTGGTTAAAGAGCCACCACTCTGTAAATAGTATTTTTAAGGTTTTTTTTATACAGCATTTTGTTCACAATACAGGACATAAATAAACAAAACTAAGCTAAAAATTGCATTTCTGAGTATTTCTTTATTCAAATCTTTGTGAATCAGGAGCAGAAGAGAGTTTGAAAAATATTGTATTTGTTACGTAGAAAACACACCAGAAAGCTCTGTGCTCTCAGCAACATCGAGGGGAAGTGGGGGCGGGGTCCAACAGCCCCACAACTCAGGGGTGAATTTCTAATGAGCTCCAACCGCTCTGCAAAAAACTATGTCCTAGAAAATGGGACAAGTTTTTCAATTTTGGCTAAAAACGGTATAATCATACTTAAATGACCACTGGGAATGCTTTGAAAATAGATCCAAAGATGATCATAATGGACAGATTAAACTAACATGGTGGCACTAGTGCATTTGTGGTTTCTGTGCCCCCCAGGCATAGTAATTTCTGATCAAACCGACCGCTCGGATCACCAGATTTATCAGCTTTGATGATTATTCATTGGCAGTGTTGGGACTAACGCCGTTTAAGTATAACGGCGTTACTAACGGCGTTATAAATCAAGTAATTTAGTAATCTAACTAATTACTTTCATCCTCGCTGTAACGCCGTTATAGTTACTTTGTGTAAATCGCGGCGCGTTACTTCAAAGTTTGATGATCTTGCTGGAGCTGGGCGCTTCGCACCCGAGCGTTCCGCGTCAATTCTGGCCGGAAGTTGCATCAAGATACATGAGAAAATCCGGTTTCTTTTCAAAATATAACCAGTTTTTCACAATAAAAGGCCGCGATTGACAAATGTGATCATGTTTTTGTATCTAAACAGGCGGTAGATAGGGATATAAACATTACAATCACAACACAAACGTGCAAACGAGTTACTTTGCCAAGTAACTAATTACATTGAAGATGCAGTAATTGAGTTACTAACTCAATTACTTTTTGGGAGAAGTAACTAGTAACTATAACTAATTACTTTTTTGAAGTGAGATGCCCAACACTGTTCATTGGGTTTTTCAATGAAACACAATGATATTTGTTTTCAAAATTAATAAAGTATAGTTCATTAGAAAAATGTAAAGGTGGCTCTGCTAAAATTTCAGGACGGAGCTTTACTCCTGGGCACTATTTCTGCAGTTTGTTGTCGTCTGCCGGAGTTTGTTTCTTCCAGTCGCAGCGTTCCAGCGGGACAGGACTTTGAGCGGGTCACTCCAAACCTGATTTCCAGTCGTTTGTTTGTGTGATTGCTGATTCGCTCGGGGTCATCGTCCTCCAGCTCAAACAGCAGCGTCTCAGCTGGCAAACAGATGGGCTCCTGAACCAACTACCATTCACCTCACACTGTTGCACATTAACACAAACAGCAGGACAGGACAGGGTGTTCTCTGCAGCTGCAAACTTAATATGTGCAGTTTCATCGTGATCTGTACAGTTTTCACCAGACTGAACAAAGCATGATTTGCTTATATGTTTGACTTCGATATCAGATTTGTGGGGGACAAAAAATGTCTTTGGTTACAAACCAGTGAAACATCTGTTCTTCCAGAGTCCAACTTTCTGATCAGAAGATCATGACTCAGACTCGCTTAGTTTGTTTGGAAGCTAAAAAAGGAACTTTGTTTTCTTTGCACCACTCTGAGACTTTTTCATATTGAACATTGAACGTATGAGTGTAATCAGTTTGACAACAATTGATTTAAGAAAGAACCAGATGGGTCTTTTTCTGTTTCAAAAAATTGTCAACACTGTTAGAGAAGCCCAAACTCAAACTAAATATAACTGAAACTGAAATCATACTCTTCCAATCAAAGAACAAAACTCAGAATAAACTTGATGAAACATGGATGATTGTTTTTACTGTTTTTTAAGCTAATTTTAGTGGTGGTTTCTGAACACTGGATGAACCTTTACCAATTGACTGTATATGAGAACTGGATCAAGTGAGTGTGACATCACCCATAGATAATTACTTACTTTCGGCTCCAGCCAAAGAAGGTCAGTTCAGTCGCCACTTTTTTGCGATACAGATGCTGCCATGTTTGAGCCAGATATCATCAGTAAGCAGCGATTGACTGAATAGGTCTGAATCATCGTTTCAATGGCTACCACTCTCACCAATCAGGAGTGAGCATGTTGAGAAGCCACACCCCTACCATTTGAATGTTGTTCAGGCTCAAGAGAATCTGTCAATCAAACGTTTTGATTGGTCCATGAAAAGTCTATTTGCATTCACACCGTGAATAATGAGTTCCTGATTCTCAAGAAGTGAATACTTTTATTAAGGCGTCTGATTGGTCAGTTCATAACTCAAATAACTTTCATTACAGAAAAAATGTAATTAAAAAATTTGGAATATCAAGAACATGTAAAAAAAATGTAACAGAGCAAGAATGATTATTTTAAAATAATAGCTGTTTAGTTCTTTATAGAAGTCTATGGGATTTTGGTTTCTTGGAACCAGCATGGATTTCCTGTTTGGAACACAAGAGGGGAGGGGTCACTGAGTCCAGTTCTAAAACACAGTTAAGGCCTATACTTCAATAACAAAAGAGGTGGGACTAAATAAAGTTAGAGAATAGGCTGGGTCCACCCACCTGACAATAAAAAAAATCACATACACCCAAAATCCTCACAACATTATGATTTGATAGCATTTAAATGACTGATTTGATTTTTTTTATTTGATTTATTACAAACATAAAAATGACATAAGAATTCAAGCAAAATAACACACCTCTGTTGAAAAATTAAAATAAAATACAGAAAGTAAACAAATAGAGAACTAGATTGAAGAATCTAAAGTAATAAAAAAAAACTCTAACATAACTATTCTAAATCAAATTGATTTTATGGAAATTAAAGTGGTAAACATGTCTTGTTTTTTAAAGCAAAATCAAACCCCATTTTCATACCTTGGTATCAAAATCTTTTCAGGTTATTTTTATTGAATCTTGCTATCAATAACTCAAACTCATTTAATCATTTGTTGCCACGGTAATGGAAAAAAAAACTTAACTTGGGACTTATGGATAGGAAGAAGTTGGAATGTCTGCCCCTGTATGGTACCATAAGAGTGAAGTTGATTTTTTTTTTGATCGGGTCATAGTATTCTGAATGTTTACATGACTCATTTTTATTCCGATCAGGGTTTGAATCCGATTACTTGTGTCCATGTTCATTCTACTGATAAAACTCTCCGTCCTTTCACTTGCCTCCACTGGTCGTGAACTGCGATTCTTCCTTGCCTGCGACAAACGGCACGGTGGGAACTTGGACTGATCACGACTTTGTGGGTTTCGGTCATCATGTCTGACTAGATGCCCTAACCAGAGAAAATGCTGTCCCTTTCAGAGGCCATGTGTGCAAATGTCAGATTATTCCACAACCAACCACACGTAAATTCCTCTCAGTTTGGTCCATTCCAAGCGATTACAGTAATGATTGCAGTGAAATGAAATCCTTAAATTGGTTTCTTCTGTTATTTCCATCGTTTATAGCAGGTGATAAAATGCGGCTCCAGTCGGGGTCTAACCAGGAGGAACTGATGCCAGTGTTTGCTGCCTTGACCGCCTATTTTCCATCTGTGCTGCAGAAAGTCACAGCTGTGATTTTCCTGACACCGTTTGAACGTGACCTCATGTTGAACAAATGAGAACCTCACCCTCCTCCTTTTTCCCTTTTCCAGGTCTCCCGGTTCTGGGAATTGTTGCAGTGGGTTCTGGGTTGGCGCTCATCATTTTTGGAATCTCCAGCTTCCTCATTTACAGGTGAGCTTGATCAGCCGATAATTCCTGCTTTAACTCAAACAGCCGATCTGAACCTTCCTCGAAAAACATTTTTCAAACAGGACTGCAGCGCAAGATGCTGGAGCCGTATTTATCCAGCTGTTGCTACAGCAACAAGCTCAGCAGGAGACGGCATGAAAGCAGTTGTGAAGTGTGTTTAAGCTGCCAAGTGAGCCCATATAGCAGCCCCAAATGAGGGTCACTGCCACTCTCACCTAATGATCATTAGTGTGTTTTTGTGCTGGATTAATGCTGAATGCCTCGCGTTTGATCCGCTGCTGATGCCAGGCTTAGCACATTTTAGTCTGCGCTTGTTTTCCTCTCTAAGGATTACATGCTTATTTGTCAGCTGGAAAAAGTCTTTCAGTGTTTAAATCCTGTTGGGAGAAGCAGACAGAAGGCTTCCTCCTCACACAGTCAAACCTTTTTCTCAAGCTGGATTTGAAAGAAGTTGTTGATGTGGAAATTGTGTTACAAACAAACCGAAGCTTGACTTAGTGAGTGAAGTTTTCCTCAGAGTTTTGTCATTTATCAGCAGTCGAGACTGCAGAAGTGAAGTAACTTAAAAGGGTTGAAGGGAGGTGAAGTACTTCTGAGCAGTCCAGCTGCTCAGTCTGAAGGATCCTGAAGAAGGTTTGATGATTTATAAAGTCACTGTCACGTCCCCA
>NC_050523.1:22658038-22667282 GCF_002922805.2 Oryzias melastigma | reverse complement strand
GGAATTGGGTCCTCAGACAAACATAAAATAAGTAAAATAAGGAGACTGAAGACTCAGCCATTACGACTGTCTGATTTAGCAGGTCCCTGCTAATGGCTGCCTAACCAAAACTACCTAAAGAAAACTAATAAACAAAGCCCATAAACGAAGACTACCAAGATCCAACCCCGAACTAAAATAACAAAACCCAGCAGTGTAAGACTGGACAAAGAGGAGAAAAAGAATGTAACAAAACCAGCACAACTAAACCTCAAGGTCTGCTCCCTGCCTCCCTGAGCGAGGCCTCCTCCGACTTAGATACCTGGCAGTTACTGGTTGAGGAATATGGCTACACCTGCCAGAACAGAATGACGGGATAGAAAAGGACAGAGTAGCAGCAGTTACTAAAACACTCTATGCATCTGCTCCTAGTCCGGCCCTACTGTCAAATTTTAGAAGCTTTTGTGGCCCACAAGCCAAAAGTTTTGCCCACCCCTACATTAGTCCAAGCTGCAACCTGGCCTGTTTTTTTGTCTTCTGTTCATGGAAACCTACCTCCACTTCATGGTCATCAGGGTCAAACTTGTTTGGCTACCCGCTTACACGTTAATCCCACGATTGACTCCCATTCTCGGGTTGACGCTCCATCTGTGTGAAGGGTTCCTCACACTTCAGCTGAGAGCCACACGGCAGCGAGACATTTGTTTGGTTTCACCGACACGTCCACGTCTGCCAATTCTGTGTTTATTAAGAACTGATGATTGTGAGCCGTTTATGTAATCTCAGTTTTGTCAAACAGCCGCTTTGGATCTATGAACGTAAAACACCCCATAATATTAGGAGACACATTTAAAAATCTGCTCATTAATTGGGTTGGAAGTGTTGCTTGCGGTTGCATTTTAATGTGGAAACATTTGCAAACATTGATGATGATAAAACGTAAGCACGCCTGTTCATTTTCTGAATAACGACGGACAACTGCATAACCTTAAGCAAATGTCACTCAAGTCGTTAAATTATTTGAGTTTATTTGCAGAAGATATGATTCACATGAATACGCACCAGTATGAAGTGGATAAATAAGCGGCAGGGCATGTCCAAGATAAACCATGAAATAAACAGGTATTAGGTTTTGATCCACAACCATTTATTGTGGAAATAACATTTTGAAAATAACCCAGAACAGGTGAAACTTACAAAGTAGTCTTTATGTAGCTATTTTATAGTATTGATAGATGATTTAAGGCTATGGAACCCCCTCACTTTATACACTTTTCTAAGACAGACATGAACATTTTCACACCTTTCTCTTCTATAAAAGCAAAGTTTAAATCTTAATTTAAAAATAATATTGCAGAATGAAAACTGATTCCTGTTGAAGATGTATGTAGATTTGGAGAACTGGATGCACTATGCACAGAAGACACTCCATGGAGGAGGTTGATTGACAACGATCTACAGCCAATCAGGTGGAAGAAATCTGTAAAAATAATAAGAAGAAAACCATGTAAAATTGCACAAAAAAATCTGCAAAACAGGGAGACTGAAAAAGGTGAACCGTGATATAACGAAGGACCAGTATAACTCATATTTGATGATGTTCAGACCAGCATAGGCCTCGTTTCCACTGGGTGGTCTGGTACGGTATGGTCCAGTAAGGAGTGGCACGGTCCAGTTCATTCTGGCGAGGGTTTCACTTAGTTAAGCCTCGCTCTCACTGAGCGGTTGGCTTTCACGGCGCATGCGTGGTGTAGCGTGTCATTGCGTCATTGTAGAAAAGCAACAACAATGGAGGTCATC
The DNA here is from genome assembly GCF_002922805.2 of Oryzias melastigma. Lineage (NCBI taxonomy): Eukaryota > Metazoa > Chordata > Actinopteri > Beloniformes > Adrianichthyidae > Oryzias > Oryzias melastigma. The sequence goes on along the minus strand of NC_050523.1, from coordinate 22,665,503 downwards.
CAGCAGCTCGTCTTTTTCTTGTTTTTGTTTTTTGTACATCGTGTATAACAGGAATTTAATGTTGTTTGAAAGAAGATTGAGAAGAATACAGTAAAGAGGAAAGCAGAATTGCTAGCTTAGCGCTATACTTGCTAATGTCGTCATTACTTTCTGCCAATCAACGGGTGGCTACAGTGATTTCACCCCAACTGTCCCATTCTATTTTTCTATGGACCTACAACGGATGGGGGTTCTCAAGAGGTGCGGGTCAGAACTGTTTCATTTTACAGTGGAAATGCTCAAAATACCGGATCGAACTGGACCGGTTAGTGGAAACGAAGCTATAGAGATCGGAGTCCAACACACAAATGTCAGACCTGAGTCAGCTTTCAGTCACAACTGCTCTTACGAGTGGATATGGCCTGTCTGCAGGTGAAAAATGATCAAACTTGTACAAAATATCAATGTCAAAATGGGGAACCAGTAGAGTCAAAATAACCATGCATGTTTTCCACTGGGATGCTGCAAGCGACAGGTCACAGTGAACTCTTGGAACAACATGCAGGCATGTCGTGGAAATGTTTCATTTGTTTAAACTCCCCAAACCTTTCACACTGAGGAAGAGACCCATGGGTGTTGTTCAGACGATAAGTGTGACCTCTTTGCCTGCAGTCTAACTTTAGAATTTAGGAAATTAGACAAATCAGGGTGCAGCTTGTGTGGGAATTCTACATTATTCATTTTCTAAATAGTCTTGTGACCTGAATCATTTATGCGTTTAAAAAAAAAGTTATGCTGCCAGCATTGGTTGTTTTGAGGAACTCCTGGTTAAAGAGCTGAGTCTGCAGTGAAATGTATTCATTTGTTGTTTAAAAACTGACACGCTTGTGTCTGCTTTTTCATTGTCAAGGCTTTGAAAAGTTTTAGAAGGAGTTGAATTTTCTCCTAACTTGGGTTCAGAATAGCTATTAGTATGACCCCCCCCACCCCATTCCTAAATCCTCTTTGACTCTTCTAAGAGAGGGCACACTGACCGCTGTCAGCTGCAGGTAAGACAAAACCTCTAGTCAAGATTATAGCCGTCCAGACACTTCAAACTGTTTATGTAGTTTGATAATTTACTTGTATTTTTAGCTACATCCAACCTCAGTCACTACTTTCTTAAACCTAAAAGTGTACAGGCTGAATTTTAACTATCGACTGTATATGAGAACTAGACTGAGTGAGTGTGACGTCACCAATAGAAACCGATTTACTTTTGATGAAGTAGAGTAATTTCGGTCACCATTTTTTTTTTATACTGTCGCTGACATGTTATAGCCAGACAATGTCGGTAAGCAGTGATTGATCCAAGTTGGTATGAGTCAAGATTTCTATGGTTACCACTCTCAGCCAATCAGAGTGAGGTTGTTGGGAGGCCACACCCCTACTACTTGAAAGGGGGCTCGGGAGAATCTGATAATCAAACATTTTGAAAAGTTTTTTGAGGCATCTGATTGGTCAGTTTATAACTTGAATAACTTGCATTATATATATAGTGAGCATCAATGCATTCTGTTTTTTCTCATAGTTTGTGGATTGTGGATTTGGACACTTGGACAAAAAGTCCTATATAATGCACTATAGTGAGGGAATCGGACACAATCCAAGTGTGACCCTTGAGACAATTTTTGTTTTTAAATGAACTGAACCAAAGAGTTTCGCAAAAAACCAACTTTAAAGAAATCCACTTTTGACGTTAATCTTATTGCTTAAAATCTGAGCATTCCCCAAACGTCTCAAGAACTGAATGAAAGTGGCAGGTTCTTACAGATTAGTTGTTTTGCCAGGAGTTTTAATGGCAACATGAGTGAGGTTTCACTTGAAGTGGTGGTGTGTTCATGCAGTCAGCTTGTTACTGGAGTTCATTTCAGGCGTTATTTCTGCTGCTCAAATGTCTTGAGGGTTGTGCTCAGCATTCAGCTGAGAAAACAAATGAAAACTGTTGCAGCGCCTCCGGTCTGCATGTTTACGGTGAAGCATTAAGCCTTCTTTAATTACCCAAGAAGTAAATCATGCATGCCTGAAGTAATGAAGCTCCTGGAAGGAGCTCTAAACTCTGCTTGATGTCATGGAAAATTCTGCAAGTAATGAAATGAAAATTCATGTTTTTTTGTTTTTTTCTTGAAATGTTTAATTAACATAACACTTAACTTCTAAATGCATGGGTGTCTTAAATGAGCTGATTTGACGCCAATGAACTGCTAAAAATCACAACCATGATGTGACGGATTTTTCAATACTGACCAATAACACTAACAAGTGTTAATCATCAGCCAATCACAGTGGATTTTGATCAGAGGAGAGGTGGAGCAAAGATGGAGGAGCAGCTATCCGCCTGAGGTAAATTCACTAACCCTAAATCTGACTTAATCATGACAACAAATTCAATACCCTAATAAGAAGAATCAGACGCTTGAGTTCATTTTTATTATTTAAACTCACACGTGTTGTACTCATTTTCTTCCCTAGCTTACGATTCAACAAACACTACATGGTTTCCCAGCAAGATAGCTATCCTTCCTGAACGCCCGATTGGTAAGTTTTTTTATTTTTTTTTTTAAAGGTGTCATTTTTCATTTTGGAAATCTACTTTCACGCCGCTCGAGGCAACATGAGTTCAAGTGACCATTTCCAATGAAAAGTCTCAAAATGTCTCAAAACTCGTGTTCATAGCTACACATATTTTTTTATTTTTTTATTGACACATAAAATGACATGTCACACTGAATATTATAAAACAAAGGGTGTTGTGCAGTCTTACAAGCTACATACAGTAATAAAATCTGAGCTGCCAATAAGAGAATAAAAAACATTATATAGAATAATATAAAATATATAACATAGTTGTAATGTATTGAAAGAACCAAAAATTATAAATAAATAAATAGAAAAAGGCACTAGATTGAATAAATTGATAAATGATCAAGGCTGCTGTCCTGACATGATGGTTATCCATATCCGCCATTGCAAGGACGCTAGCAATGACCTGAACTGTTTCCAGTTTGTGCCCAATTCATGACATTTTGCACCTAGCCTCATCCAACTAAAACAACTTAAAAAGAAGCCCCTCCCTGCTGTTCCAGTGTGAACAGCAGGGAAATGCGTTCATAGCTTGAAACTTTGACGTTTATCACGTATCGTGTGGTATCGTGTGGTACCCAGCAATTCTCAGCCCCAGTTCACACTGAACTGTCACTACCTGATACTAGCACATCTGCCACCTACAGTTAGAAAAGACGGTGGGAAATTTAGAAATGCTGCAAATCTGGTGAATCCTGCTCCAGACTTTTTCTTTAGCAGCTCTATTCCGATATATGAAAAACTTGGCACAAACTGCAATTATTAATGACCATGATTAATTTTTAAATGATTGGCACTTCCATGAATTGAAAGGGACGCCATCCGTACGTAAATACCGTATCCGAGTCTCTGACTGGTCAAAGTTTGGTTTCACTTCCACCAGATGTTCATTGAACATTTTGTACGTAGAGTCGCAAAACAAGAGATTTTCAAACGCGGAAGCACAAGATGCAGATTTACATAGACTTTTTATTGAAAGTGGTCACTTGAACGAGTGTTTTTGAGGGCAGAGTTGGCATTTTTCTATAACAGTATTTAGATTCGCCGACAAATATGACAGTTGGAGATCACTCTCTAGTGACTTCTTGTTTCTTCTTCTTTTGTTTTTTGTTCTCCAGGCTTCAGCGATGTCGATGCACAGAAATGAAGATCCTGGTTCCCCCCAAACAAGCTTTATCAGACTCCAGGCCTGAAATACTCATCTTTGAGTTGACTTTTCATATCTTTGATAACATTTAATTGTATTTAAATATAATATATAACTGTTAATAATTCTTAAAATGTAATCTCCAAAGATACTCTTAGTCTTGAGTAAATGGATGTGTGGGGGGGATGTAAACGGAGACCTGCACAGATGAGTGGAGATGCCCTGAACTGTGATACTCCTAACAGTCAAATGAATTAATGGTTTTTGGATTGAGTGTACAGTTCTGATCCATAACTGCTGCTGGCGTGAATTGTTCTCAACAGTAAAATGAGCTGAAATAAAAAAGGGCCTTATGTTCTAAACCTATTATGTGTGTCGCTTTCTTCCAACAAGCCTTTGCAGGTTCGGTCCGCGTGTCCCCTTAAGCCTGAGGTACTTTTTTTTTTTGCCGTCAAAACTTTTGTTTGGCCGCCGCTGAACTGTGAGTCTGCAGGGGACGTTGACCAGAACAGCAGCAGCTGTTGTTTCAGCGGCTCGGCTGCTTTTCACAAATGGAACTGTTGAAACAAAAGAACCAGTGTTGCCCCCTCCCCACCTCTGCACACAGAAAGGTACATTTTTGGGGGGCTGGAGTGGTGGATGAAGCTGTTTAATAATCTCGAATTCTAGCAAGTATTAGGAATCCCTTCTGCAACAAAACTCTCAATTTTGGTTTCGGAGCAGCCAAAAGCCAATAAAATGAGGAGCGGAGTTTGGGGCCAGCGCACACAGGGATGTGCAAACGCTGCAACTATTCCCTGCAGCCATCTGGAAGTGTTTTACACCTTTTAGATTTCCCTGGAATGCCTGCTCTCTGCTTATTTTTCATTTCTAAGTGTTTCAGACCTGAATTAATCCCCCCCCCGCAACTCAGACAAAAAAAGTTAAAACAAGCAAGCAGATACAAGCGAAGAAATCAGTGGAGTTTCATTTTTGAAATTTGTTCTTGCTGTAAATCATCAAATGCGGGGTAAGTGCAGCTCCCGTTGGATCTGCCCCACATGTGCTGGAATGCTCTTCTTCTCTGCGGGTCTTCCAGTCCGAGCGGCGCTCAGAAATAACTCTGAAATCGTGTCAGAAAAACACGAGGAGACCCATTTCTTCGCTTCTTCTGATCTTTTCTGATCTGCCGCCTTTCACTTACTGATAATCAGAGTCGAGCATGATCGGGGAATACCCAGAGGAAGCTCAGATTCCATAAAAATGACACTCTCTGAGGCCTGCTATAACAGGAGTGGGTGATGGACTCAACTCGCTGGTCTTGACCCAAAACAAACAAACTGACCCAAAAAAGGAAAAAAATGTCAAACTTGAGCTTCATTTCAATCATCCGACTTGTTCTGGAGAACCGGCTGGTGCTGGAAGAATCCAAACATTTGAACAAATCCCACACAGAAGCTCTTTGTGCAAATCCTCTCTTTTCATCCTGACTTTGCTGTAGGATCCAAAATCTGATCCAGAGCTGATTTAGGATTTCTCCTCTTGTTCTTCTTCCCGCTTAAAAAAGCTGACAGCTCTGGAGAGTTAGCAGAGGAACGCTTTGAGTTTTGCTGTTATCCATTAATGTGTAATTAATGTGTAATAAGATGTAACAATCATTTTAAAGTGTAGAAATAACATTATATTCTGGAATAAAGAAGAAAAGTCATATTTAGCAAAGGAAATAGTTTTTTTTCACTTCAAAAATCCCAATCGTGTTCTTCTTCTTGCATATCTCTGACAATAAAAGTATTTTTGTAGAAAAGAGAATCATGAATTTGTTTTTTTCCTGTAAATGTTTTCATTGACATCCATAAATACACTGACGCCACAGGAAAGCCTCACAGCACCTTCTCCTGCAGAAACAGGAATCAATCATTCTCTGGATGACACTCACATCATTCGGGAAGAATGCCCCCGTCAGTGTGCAGAAAGTTGTTGCAAAAACTTGATCTTCAAAATGTAGAGAAAAAAATATCTTACTCTCTGTCTGATAAGAAAAATAATCTTATCAAGAAGGGTTTTCAAAGGCAAAATAATCTTAGTTTAACAAATGTCTGGATGACTGGAGCTTTTTTCTTAAAACACGCATTCTTACCCATTTTTCTCACCCTATTGATTTCAACATAATCTTCCAATGTGGACATAATTATTTACTTGTTTCTAGGGGTCTTGTTCTTGTTGTGTTTTTCAATCAGAAGTTTTACTAAACTTGCCTGTTCAGAGGACCCAAAAGTCTTGTGGTTGTGGAACCTCTCCACTCCCATCAGTCCGTGATGTGAGCGCCATGGCGTCCGCTGAAGGGTGGCAGCTGTGTTTCATATGGCTTTGAAACTCCTCTGTGTTACAGTAACACTCACCTGAGCCAGCTGATAATAGCTCCAGATAATCTGACCCCCAACCTGAAAGACTATATACCTTATATGCCAACAGCGCTATGACATTTGAATATTTGAAGAGTATCTTCTTAAGAAAGACTAACAAAAAAAGTAGCTTTCAATCGTAACAAAGTTTACAAAATTAGATCAATTGGAGCATAAACAGATAAAATCTCTAATCGATACTGGGTCCAGCTGCTGGATGTGGACCGGTTCCAGATCACAACTAAACCAGATCTCAGCCACCAAAAAAACTGGAGATGGAATGAAGGGAATTGTTTTTCCATATTGAACATGTTCTTGTGACATCAAAAACATAAATGAAGAAAATTCAGCTCAAAATGGGATTTTGTAGTATCAATTTTTTCCAATTCTTGTAAATCAGAATCAGATGGAAAGAGACTATTTGACATAAAGAAAATATACTAGGAGGGCCACAAGCTCACAGAAGGGAAGAGGGGGTGGGGTTGCTCCACGGTAATAGTCACAGCCACAACTCATAGATGGATTTCTAATGATCTCAGCGACTATGTCCTAGGGCTCTCTGGAGCCACATGTGGCTCTTTTATTCCTCTATTGTAGCTCTTTACCGTTGATAAAAACAATTTATTACATAAGAGATTAGTTAGTTAAGTTCTGTCGTTTCTGTTTAGATTTTTAACATGTCAAGCATCGAAGCAAAAAGAGAGTTAAATTTACTGTCAAAGATTCTGTAGAATTGTTATTTGAATTTCTGTTTTTAAGTTATAGTTAGTCAAGTAAAAGTCTCTAAAAGTGTTTTTATTTTGGTAAATTACACTTAAGTGATTAGAGCTTTGAACAAATGTGGTTTAAAATGATTGAATATGATTCAGAGTTGTGTGTTTTCAATTAAAAGCTCAGGTTATTCTAAATGTTTTATGGTGCGTTTTATTCTAATAAAAATATTCTTCTAAAGTATTTTTTTAATTAAAAGGAAAAAGCACACACAAATCCAAATAATAAAAACATGCTTGACTGTGTTGCATTTTTAATAAGAGTTGCTGCTATAGCAGGACGACCTCTTTTTGGCACAGGGTGGGTTTTATTTTGAAAGGAACTAGTATGTTCTGCTGTCAAAAGTAAAAGAAGTTACAACTGTTAAATTAAAATTCAATTTTTGCAATATTTAAAAACTAAATTTATAAATAAATGCTTAATTGTCAAAAAAAAAACATAAATATTGTGCATTTTTAAACAATAAAGTAGAATTTTGTGCAGTGGCGGGCCGTGCATTTCACACCTAGGCCTTCAGTAGTGCTCCATCTGAATCAACCCAACCCTCATTAACTATTTTATGGCA
>NC_050523.1:22657345-22657652 GCF_002922805.2 Oryzias melastigma | reverse complement strand
TATTTGAATTTCTGTTTTTAAGTTATAGTTAGTCAAGTAAAAGTCTCTAAAAGTGTTTTTATTTTGGTAAATTACACTTAAGTGATTAAAGTTTTGAACAAATGTGGTTTAAAATGATTGAATATGATTCAGAGTTGTGTGTTTTCAATTAAAAGCTCAGGTTATTCTAAACGTTTTATGGTGGGTTTTATTCTAGTAAAAATATTCTTCTAAAGTATTTTTTTAATTAAAAGGAAAAAGCACACAAAAATCCAAACAATAAAAATATGCTTGACTGTGTTGCATTTTTAATATGAGTAAAGTTGCT
>NC_050523.1:22654734-22657253 GCF_002922805.2 Oryzias melastigma | reverse complement strand
AATAATAATTAATATCAGTCTGTGATTCAGATATTTTTAGGCCAGCAGAGAAGGCCTTGCAGGCCCTGACGGCCCGCCACTGATTTTGTGTCTGTTGGTGGAAACTAGACCAAATGACTCTTTTAGCCTTAAAGGTTTTGGACCCCTGTCCTAGACAAAGCACTCTTTTGTTTTTTTCCACAAAAAAATGTCCTAATCATAATTAAATGACCTCTGGGAACGCTTATATGACAGACCAAAATATGATCAGAATGAGACTTCAAAGATTCAAGCTGTTGCCCTTTCACATAAAGTGAGGTTGTTGCAGCTTCATGGTAAAATCTTCACCTTTCAGGACCCAGAGTGCGAGATCCTCCTCCTGTTCTCTGTGTCCTTACTGAGCATCTGGCCTCTCCCTCCACAGGAAACTGAAGCTGGAGAAGGAGCTGGCGGGAATGCTGTGGAGAGTTCAGTGGGAAGACCTTCAGTTCGAGAGCCCCAACAAATACCACAAGCGAGCGGGCAGCCGGCTGACCCTCTCTCAGGTAGAGGCTCTTCTGTTCTTCCCTCCTCCAAATATGTCTGTTTATCTCATTGGTTGTTTACTGATGGTGGAGGCCAATCCTGGCTCACCTGTAAAGACTCTATGACGGCATAGACGCCCATCCTGAGCTCTGTGGCGTGGATGAAAATGTGCTTCCTCTCTGTGAAAACGATTCAGCAGTCCAGCTCTTAGTGCGCTGACACATTCTTTCAAGCTTTTCCGTTCCAGCCATGCAGACGCATAATAAATAACGCTTAAATAGGCCCCCAAACAGCATATAAAACCCCCTCCGGTTCCTCAGGTGTGGGGCTCTGTCGTCTGGGTGCTAATGCGTCTCCTCTGGATTTCAGCTGGCACGTGCACATGTTCATGAGAAGCACGTGCACTGACGGCTTTCATTGCTGCTGAGAGACTGGAAGCTCAGACATTTTTCCAAACCCTTCAATTTTCCAGAGTGCCATGTGTTCCTGGTGTTTTTACACAGACGTGGAGGTGTCTGTGTGTGTCTCTGCCTGTCTGTCTGTCTGTCTGCCTGTCTGTCATTCTTTCTCTGTTTGTGTTAATTTGGCTCACAAGGAAAAACTGTGTGTTTTCTCCTGCCATTAAAAGCCGTTTTCACGTTGAATTTTCTGATTTTAAGTTGATCATGACCTCTGTGACCTCGGTTCTGGAGGGAGTTCTGTGTGGTGTTGGGGATGACAATAGACCCTTTTGAGGTGATGTCAGCGACTCCGATTTACAAATTTAGAACGACAAAGCTGACAGCTGAACGCTGTTTAACACACATTTACGTAACTAATAAAAAGTAACCTTATCAATTTAAAAATAAAATGTAACAATATTTATTTTATGAATGTCTTACCAAACTGTATTTTCAATTCCTGTCTTAGATCGTTCACAAATCAAAATACAAATTTGAATAATCCTTCAAAATTTGAGGTTCTATTGAAAATATTGACTTTCATTTGAGCAGATTCTATTCTAATGGGTTCTGTTTTGTTTGATGTTATTTACATGTGTTTTAAGAACAAAAACTGATGCAAATTCATGTTGGCCGCACGTGTTTTAGTTGCACCCAAGGCAAAATTTTGTTATTTTAATAAGAGGTATTTGTGGTTTTTCAGGGTATTTTTAGTGGTAATTGTAAAGATAGAAATTTTTACTAAGCGGCACAGCAAATATTTTAAGTTCCGCTATGAAGTCACTTATTTTCAACTTTCAAAATAAGAGCGGCCAAGACAAAAGTTCAACTCTGGCCGTACGCATTTTGAAAATTATGAGCGAATAATCATTTTCTTATATATATTTTTGACAGTTTCAAAATATTTTTATCCTTGATTACTTTTATTATCCGGCATCAGACATGGTTATGAGCAAAAACAAAGAGGAAAATAACATAAATAACATCAGAAAATAATGCAACAGTTTTTAGTTTTTCTTTATTGTCAGACACGTTAAAATTGTTTTACTTTATCTCTGTTTTTACTGATTTTGTGAACACGGAAATTTAAGAAACTTTAACTGAGCAGAAAAGATCTTCTGCAGATCTACGTCTCAAAGCTAGCGTTAGCATTAGCATAAACTAGAAGAATAAAATCTGAATTGCCTTCATAATCAAACAAGCAGCATTCAATGAAGTTTCTGCAGCCTTCATCTAACTATGACCGGGTTGTCAGAAAGAAATAATCCACGACTCGTTTAATATCATCCAGAGGATTTTGGGGAAACAGCTGTGGAGGATTCTGTAGGGGGAATACTGATATTTGTACTTTGATTTATGAACGATCTTAGAGGGAAAAACCAATACAACCAAGTAAACATTTACAAAATAAATATTGTACAAATTTCAGTTACAATTGATAAGGTTACCTTTGATTATTTATGTGAAATTACTTTATACAGCGTTTAGCTGTCAGCTTTGCAGCTCTAAACCCATAAACCAGAAGTCACTTTGCACACTCGTCGTTTTGTGTGACGTCACGTGAAAAGTGTCTGT
>NC_050523.1:22641070-22654553 GCF_002922805.2 Oryzias melastigma | reverse complement strand
AATTACTTTATACAGCGTTAGCTGTCAGCTTTGCAGCTCTAAACCCATAAACCAGAAGTCACTTTGCACACTCGTCGTTTTGTGTGACGTCACATGAAAAGGGTCTGTAAGCCTTGTGTTTCAACTTTGATTGCTCTACTGACTTACATGCTCATTTTGCTTTAATTGGTTATAATTTGTCATTTCTTGTTTTTTCTCTGCAATGGTGTGTTTTTTTATTTTGATGTACAATGTCTCCTTGTTTTCATGTGATTATTATAGGACTGTGTAAAATTCAAACTTCTGTGTTCACGTCTCTCCATCTGTTTTTGTTTAAGTCTCTAGATTAGTCTTTTTACTGTCTGCCTTTCTCTCTATGTTGGTTTGTTCCTACCATCTCTCTTTCTTTCTGCTTTTTCAGCCCTATTTGTCCATCTGTGTCTGTCTGTGCATTAGTTAATGTCTTCACAGTGCAGAAAGATGTTTTTTAAATCCAGAATCCTTTTTTCCTTCCTGCAGTATCTATGTTTCAGTGAAGTGGAACCGTGTTTCCAAATGAACCTTTTTTTTTTTCTTTCCCTCCTCGCACTAACAGACACCTTTTCTTCTGCTTTCTACCTTCTCAGAGAGGCTCCAGCTACGGATCCTTGATAACTGCCCAGGGAAAATATCAACTGTTTGCAAAAACCGGCTATTTTAAGGTAAGGCTTAGTGAGTTCTGACATTTTCAACTCCTGCACACTCCTCTCCCACCCACACATGTGCACACAGAGAAAGCTGGAGCGGCGAGAGACAGAGAGTGTGGGCGACTTGAGCCAGTTAATGTGAGCTGCTGCAGAAAGCATTAGTAGTTTTCCTTTTTCTTTCCTCCCGTTTTACGCTCCCCCCCACCCCCCGACAGTGTGGACAGAGGCATCATCAGATTGTTGCCGCTCATTTCCGTGTGTGTGAGAGGCGGATCCATCTCATGGTTTTTGTTTTAAGATGCAGGCGTTTGTGTCAGAGCTGATGCGACTGTCATCGATGCTTTCCAAGCTGATGCAGTTCATGAATGCGTGGAGGAACAAAAACAGCTTTTTCGTCTCATGTGTTGTTGTGAGGGTTCCCTTCTTTAGAAATAAAAGTAAATAAGTAAACTAGTGGTTGGCCTTTGCCATGTCCTCCTCCACAGCTCCCCTCTGTGCTCTTTCAGACCTGTGGCTTTTGTCTGCTTCACCTCTCGTGTCACTCGCAGGGAAACCTGGTGGCCATCAAGCACGTCAACAAGAAGAGGATAGAGCTGACGAGACAGGTCCTAATGGAGCTGAAACATGTGAGTTCAATACCAAATGGGCTTAAAACGTTGATTAAAATCACTAGATCCTTTATAAGGATTTAGATTTTTATTTTGATATTATGATTATTATAATTAAGGGGCCAACTTGACATTGGTACTATAATTATTATAGCAGGCTATGCCTTGAAACTGTTTTTTTGTTACCTTGGCAACTTCATCACACACCATAATTGACTATAATTAGACACGATGTACATTTTTCTTCTGTTATTTTGCTTTAATCCCTTTATAAATAACCATATCAGTTTTAACAGTGTTTGCTGTCCTATTTATTATTTTCCAGCAGTTTTGGACTTTCTGTTGCTAATTTAGCTTCTAACTTTGCAGCTTTATCAGCTTTTGATTATCCTCATCGTTTTGGCTTGTGTTCACTTCTTACCGACTAATTTACCACATTCTACACTGTTCTAACTTCTACAGTTTTTTAACGTTCTGAAAAAATAAGAAATAAGCTCCACCTACTCACCGTGACCCTCAAAAGGTCAGAAACGCTTCAGGAAACATTTCCCATCATCCTTTAGTTTACACTCTCTCCTGCTAGGTTGTATCCCATCATAGTCAAACTTGGGACGGGCAACATATCGGTGCCAGAATCGGTATCGGACGATATTTGCATAATTTGAGTTTATCGTATCGGACCGATATTAAAAAAATCCACAAATATTTTTCTGTTTTTAGATAGACCTTATTTTTGACATCATGGATCCTTGTTCCTAATAGCCTGTTGAATCTTATTTCAAATGCAAAAGATACATTTTGCTGTATGTTTGATAAAAAAGAAAAGCAAATATTTTTTCAGAGCAATCGTTCATTTTTATCATCACTCTTTGACACGAGGATGCAGACTGTAGAGCTTGAATGCAGAATCGTTTTTTGCTGTCCCAGTGTTTTCTCCTGCCGACAAAATGTCCCGTGTGTTCCAGACTCTGAAAAACATGAACATCTTCAGAAAAACGAAACTTTTTTGTAGCTTTTTTGGTTTTGGACACAGAAAAATGTCTTTTCAGAACTGCACACAGGATGTTGGTTGTTAATCACAGGAAGGACCTGCCATCCGTCACTTCTGTCCCGAACATGAGCCCCCGCAGCTGCTGATCAACGCCGCTGGCTGGGAATCTTTTACAAGAGACTGATAAGGAGCCCCCCCGGGGGGGCTAATGGGGATGGAAACATGGTGTGGCGCAGAGACAGACGGAACTTTGAAGTGGCATCCACTTGGCTGCAGCTGTTAGGAGAGGAGCAGAGGACGGCCTCTCAGGCAGACGCCCCGGGGGGAGGACGGCCGCTACCGAAGCTGGCACCCCCCCCACCCTCCTCCTGGACACCCCAGAGGCCTGATGGGCTGTCAAACCTCAAAGCTTGTGTAAAAGCCAACCAGATGGGAGAAGAGGCAGGGCTGCCAGTGGAAACTAAACCACTTTTCTTCATCTCCCCCTCCTCTTCTGTGTGCCCCCCTCCCAAACTGAGTGTGGTAGGGGAGATTATGTAGGCCAAAGGGTAGGCAAGCATCTCCCAAGCTGCAAGAGGGGCCACTGGCTCTCCAGTTTGGTGTCAGGGCTGCTGTCAGTCACACGGCCGGGCTGAAGCTTCAGCTTGTGGGTCTGGGGGGAGGAGGAGGAGGAGCAGAGACGTGCCCCCCCGGATCACTCACATCTCCGTCTTTCTCATCGGGCCTGTCCACTCCACCTCCAGGGTCTCTCCTCCTCCTCGGCACACTGGCTCATTCATAGCCTGCAGGGTTTCAGCTGCAGACTTTTCTGATGAACTGTTGGCAGTTTTTCTCCAAACGTGTTGCAACCCCCCCACCTCCACCCCCCTCCTGGCTTTCCACAGGGTTTGGGAGTGTTTGGAAAGAGTGACGCTCACGTCTGTGTGGTTATTTTCAGATGAGGGACGTTCAGTTCAACCATCTAACCAGGTTCATCGGGGCCTGCATCGACCCCCCCAACATCTGCATCGTGACGGAGTACTGCCCCAGAGGCAGCCTGCAGGTAACACCGTACCCCAATACTCACCTGTAAGTGACAGGTCTACGTTTGGCTGTGAAAGATCTACGGCCAAAACAAGAGACAAATACTGCAAAATCCCCCGACCCCCCCCCAAAAAAAAGAATTACTAGAGGTAGAAATACATAGATTAGAATCAGAAGACGCTGAAAAACGATATAATAAAAGACCATGTTATTTAGAATCACTGATTTAACCACGTTTAACCCTGTAATCTGACTCCATCAAAGAAAATGAAGAAAAAAAAATAAAATAAAGCAAATTTGAGACAATCTAAAGTTGTAAAACTAAGATAATTAAGTCAACAAGAATAACATTTTAAACTTATTTTTCAAAAACTTGTCATTTTACTATGAAAAGGTGGTGTTTTTTTCAAAAATAAAATGTTACATTTAGGCTAAACAAAATTTCAAGAAAGACAATCAAACATTACTAGTTTAATATGTTAATTAGACATCATCGCACTGATCAAGAATCTCACTGAATCTGCTTTACTTTTTGTAATTTTACAACTTTATTTTTGTAAATGTTGACATTTTTCTAACAATGTTTCTGTTTTATTTCTTTTTCTCAAAAGTTCACAACTTTGTTCTGATTTTTGTTTATGATGGGGCCAATACTCTAAACTTGTTAATAATAATTACCTTAAATACAGTCACGCCATGTGAAAAATGTGTTTTCCTGAACACTCATGTCATTTTTGCATCTTAAACGAACATTGTTGTGAACTAAAGCTTACACCCAACGTGTCCTAGAGTTAGTCAGTATTTTTGTGGCCAAAAATACAGGGAAATTGTTATTTATTGTTACTTTCTAACAGAAGAACCCACATCCACAACTTTCTGAGTTTAATGAAAAACCTAAATATTGAAGCTTTTTAAGGATTTGTGTGTTTAACAAAATATTTGTATAAATTTGTTGAGCAAAACCTTAATAATACTTGGCTTTGTCTACTGGAATTGATCGTGTTAATAATTAAAAAAATTACAGTAAATCAAAGAACATAAACACTGATGTTAAAAGGTTAAAAGTGAGTTGATCCTGAATGAATTAAATGGCTTTGATTTGAAAAGGAAACACAGTTTGAACCTGTTGGACATTTATAGGATTCTTCCTAAAATCAAGAATCTGAAGTTTAATCCAGATTATCCAAAACTGCAAAACCTGGATTTTTGATCAACATGTGAAAAAGTGTCACAATGAAGTCTGAATTATTTTACACTTTACCGAACAAGCTTTCCGTCTGGTTCGTCTCCTGGTGTAATGACGGAGGCTTTTAGCAGCTTTCCTAACTTTCTTAAACCTTTGGACTCAATCACTCACACTCCAGACCTAAGACTTGTTTAAAAAAGAAGACAGTCTGCACTGGCGTGATGAGGCTGCATCCAGCTGGGGGGTGGGGGGTCAGCCACAGGTCCTTTCAGTTATTCTTTAATATCCTGCAGGCCTTCGTACTGAACATTTCCACTTATCTGGCCTGAAGATGTGTCTGATCCCAACACAAACATGTGGGCTTTCGCAGCAGAGCAGAGTGTGTAACGGCACTTTTCCTTGTCCCCGCTTCCCCAGGACATTCTGGAGAACGAGAGCATCAACCTGGACTGGATGTTCCGCTACTCGCTGATCAACGACATCGTGAAGGTGCGCGGCTGCTGGGCCGTGAACGGCAGTACGCCTTTGTTTACTCGTGAACGTTGGAAAAGAGGGAGCTAAAAAGAGCCTTTGTGCACCTTGCAGATATGCGCAGAAATGTCTGGGTTGCCATGGTTTCACATGAACAGCGGTGTGGAGTGAGGCAGGAGAACACAGAAATGTATTTTTGGCACCGTGTGCTGCATTAAAGTGCAGCTGATGTTTCAATTTCATAATGTAATCCTCAGATTTGTTTAGGATGAGTCAAATCGGAATCGCTCCTCACAAAGAGGCCTTTGTTTGTCCGGCTGGTTTCTGGGCTCGGCGCTCAGCGGCAGGACTGAGGCGGCGCTGAGGGACGTTTGACTCACCGTTTCCACAAACCGCCGAGCGCAGCCCCCTCCTTAGAGAGATTAACAGTAATTTTAGCGAAACTGGCTCCTGACCTGTCCGTCTTTTCTGCGTTTTCATGTCACCGTTCACGCCTGACACCGATGTGCTCCAGGGCATGAACTTCCTCCACAACAGCTACTTCGGCTGCCATGGAAACCTGAAGTCCTCCAACTGCGTGGTGGACAGTCGCTTCGTCTTGAAGATCACAGATTACGGCTTGGCCAGCTTCCGCTCGTCCTGCGAGAACGATGACACCCACGCGCTCTACGCTAGTAAGCGGCGCCCCCCCTCCCCGACAGCGTTCAGCCACAGCAGCTGCTGCCGAACTCTACACATCTGTTCTGTTTCTCTCTCCTTTTAGAGAAACTGTGGACGGCTCCAGAGTTGCTCATTTACGACCACCATCCTCCCCAGGGCACTCAGAAGGGCGATGTGTACAGTTTCGGGATCATTCTGCAGGAGATAGCCCTGAGGAACGGACCTTTCTATGTGGAAGGCATGGACCTCAGCCCCAAAGGTAAACAAGAAGGCTGCCCCTCCCCCCCCCTCCTTCAAAGCAGGAATACTGGAACGTTTCTGCTTTTAGCGTGCATGAACATGGCACACGTGCAGGTCAGAGGTCAGGCAGGTGGAGGCCCCAAAGCCAACACAGCTCGTAACTTAGACATAAAATAAATTGGTGGCTGCTGAAATAACAGTTCAAACAAAACACAGGAAGCTGGTTTCATGTCTGACCTCTAATGAAACGTTTTTCATAGGAAAACCGAAGACGTAAAAATGCTTTAATCCTCAGGAACTCTTTCTTTCCCTCTCCCATCAGACTCCTTAACAGCTGACAGGAGTCTGCAACAGCAGACCGCACCTTTGCACGTCTGGATTATTGATCATATGTCATATTGGACTATTTATCATTATTATTGCACCTTAATAACAACTGCACATGTACCCCAATATCCAGTTCTGTCAGTCTCCTTTGCACAATAATATTCTCACAACAGCTGATTTGTAAATGTTTTAGTCACTTACATATGCATAATTTTTGGGTTTTTCTTATATTTTTTGCAACAGTGCTCTTAAGTCATCCTATAAATATCCTTTATCTTTTTATATTTTTGTCTTTCTTACTTTAATTTATCTCTTTATGGCATTCAGAGTGAGCCACAAAGTAAGAATTTCATTGTACAGGGAAACCCGTTTATTTACTGTGTATATGACAATAAGCCCTTTGAATCTTGACTTTAATCTCAGGAAGCACTAGATCAGGGATGTCCAAATCCAGGCCTCGAGGGCCGGCCTCCTGCAGGTTTTCTAGAAACCCTGCCTTATCTGCTGCTGATTACCTGGATCAGGTGTGTTTAGCCAATAAGAAGCTTCAATGGTTGGAAACATGTAGGACACCGACCCTCAAGGCCTGGATTTGGACACCCCTAGACTAGATGTTGCGGTTCCTTAAAGTTCCCTTATGACAATTTTTTTTTTCCCATTTAAAAAAGCTTTCCAAGTAGTGTTTTAGTTATGATTATAACGTTTAAGAGCAGCAGCTTGTGCTGCTGAATATATTGATGCCCCTCAAATGCTATGCTGCCATTAAAAGCAGCTAAATCTTCATAAATAATAACCTTTAGCTGTTTCTCAGCATACATTTTCTGCATTCAAAGGGAACATCCCACCTTTTTTCTCTTTGCAGTGCAGTTTTTTTCACTCATTTAATTGTCAAAGCATCACCTGACTCAGTCATGCTTATATGATGAACGATGAACGCTGTCGGTTTCTGTCTGCACCTCCTCAGAGATCGTGCAGAAGGTCAGGAACGGGCAGCGGCCGTATTTCCGCCCGACCACGGACAGCAGGTTTCACTCGGAGGAACTGACCATCTTGATGGAGGGCTGCTGGGCTGAAGACCCCGCAGAGAGGCCGGACTTTGGCCACATCAAGATCTACATGGCCAAACTCAACAAGTAAGAGCCTCACACCCATAAAAGAACACAAAAACAGAAATGTAGAACACAGTATGTGTGCAAAGTTGCATCCCACTGAGGCTGATAAGAGCACTGATCAAAGCAAACTGGAAAAAAATGTTTTTCAGATTAGAAGCAGTTTATAATTCATCACAAGAAGGATTCTTTCCTTCCTGTCCTCCTGCCGGGTCTGTGATCCCCGTTGTTCCGGTGATCTGTTAAATAATTAATGTGCATGTTTGGGATTTGACTTCATGCAGGCACTCGTGTCTCCTCTCAGGACTTCTCACAGAAACAAAATCACACTAAATCATCCACAGGAGGAAACACAACAACACAGGGCTCTGCCATAAACTTTGAGACATGTTGTGGGGTCATGAAAACATTCTCTTTTTTTTTAAAACACACATTTTTTTTTTCTTTTTGAAAAAATACAATTTTATGAGAGCACCAAATCTGATAAATAAACTCTTTATCAACACAGTTTGGTTAATTCTATTTTGGTGAAGTGCAAATTACATTATTTTAAGGTGATTATATTTGCTCTCCTGTAACAGAGATTCACTGTTTGCTGATTTTTTAAAATGAATTTCAAGTCTTACAATCTTGAAAAAACAAATGTATAAGAAAATCTGCAATTGTTAGGGTCACCATTTAAAATATATATATATTTTTTCAATTTATATGAGGGACTTCCGATTCTGATGTAAGTACGTATGCAAGTGTTCGCCGTGGTAGATTGTTACGGGGATGCAACTGGTCTGAACTATTTACCGCATATATTACTGGATATATCACGATTACTGGACCATGTGACAAGTGACACGCATGCAGCATTACGATGCACTGAGTCTTCCCAAGTGAAGAAATGAGGAGGTCCGAAGAACTATGCAAAGAATCACAAAAGGGGAGGCAATGTTTTGCAGTCAACTGCCAAAACCAAGACAACAAAATAATCTGATCGAGAGGAATTTTTTGATATTTTAGCACGAAAGTAATGGAAATTCACGTTGATCTCACGTAAAATGTGCGGCCAAGATGCACATTGCTGGACATTTTAAGTGCATCCAAGGTTTTGTTTTTCACTATATCATTCCAAACAGTTTAGATGAGACCAGGCTGATGGTGGTTGTGGTGGTGGTTGGTTAAGGGGGGTCAGCAGCGTTGCTACAGGCTCTGCCTGCCAGCTGCACTCAGTCTTGCTGTCCGTCATGTTTAGACATCCAGTTCGTCACGCTGAACGGCAGCATTTTGAGTCAAAGCAGAACAGTAGGAGAGTGTTGAAAACACCCGTGTCATCTAATTTACCGCTTATGTTATTCAGTCTTAACACATCCGTTTTTTTTCACAGTTGACAGAATTGTTTTTGAAAGTGTGCATTGTTTTATTTTACATCCTTAATTTATCACTTAGTTTAAGGCAGGGTTCTCAAACTCAATTGACCTTGGAGCCACTGAAGGCGGAGTCTGGCTCAGGCTGGGCCGCACGGGGTTCCATTTGTGCCAAAAATATGGTCTGGTGTCCACTGTCTATATGTTTGGTCATGTCTGTGTACTACTAAGCAATATCTTCTGCGTGTCCTGTGAAACGGCTCGCAGGCCGCCAGTTTAAAACCCCTGGTTTGAGGCCTGGTTTCTACTCAAAGCGTTTTGTAATCGCTCAGGGCGTATTTGTCAGAATCACTAGGAAATCCGACACCTGCTGATGACATTATCCATTGGGACTGGAATTTTACATCCTAGTGCAATCGCGTGCAGATTGCACCATTTAAACTGAATTTATTTTGAGGTATTTATTTTGAGTTTTTAGATGTAGTCTAAAAAAATATCTGAAAATCACATTGATTGATTTTTTAACATAATTTATTTGTATGCTACTGATGCAAATAAGTATCTGAAAATATGTCTATTGGCTAGAATTCTGACCCTCAAAGACCCGTTATTCCACCTTTAAATAGTCCACCTGTTATCCTAAATTAGAAGCACCTGTTTGAGGTCGTTAACTGCATAAAGACACCTGTCCACCCCATACAATCAGTAAGACT
Organism: Oryzias melastigma; assembly: GCF_002922805.2. NCBI lineage: Eukaryota > Metazoa > Chordata > Actinopteri > Beloniformes > Adrianichthyidae > Oryzias > Oryzias melastigma. Next base: position 22,645,205 of record NC_050523.1, on the reverse strand, counting down.
TCAACTACTAACATGGCCAAGACCAAAAACTGCCCAAAGACAAAATGGTAGACCCTATAAAAGGCTTGACGGGGCTAGAGGAGAAAGATCCTCTGTTAGAGAAATTATTGGAAAATGGAAGAAGCTAAACATGACTGTCAAACTCCTTTGGACTGGAGCTCCATGAAAGATCTCACCTCATGGGGTCTCAATTATCCTAAGAAGGGGGTAGACTCAGTCCAGAACTACACGGGAGGAGCTGGTCAATGACCTGTAAAGATTGGGACCACCGTTTCCATGGTTACTGTTGGTAATACACTAAGACATCATGGTTTGAAATCATGCAAATCAAGGCTCTTCTACTTAAACCAGCACATGTCCAGGCCTGTCTTAAATTTCCCAATAATCATTTAAGAATAATCATGGGAGAAAGTCATGTGATCAGATGAGACCAAAAGAAAACTTGCCATGTTTGAGAAAGAAAAGTAATGAGCACCATCCCTATGGTGAAGCATGGGGGTGGTAGCAGCATGCTATGGGGGTGTTTTTCTGCACATAGGACTGCACTGTATTAAGGAGAGGATGACTGGGCCATGTGATGGAGATTTGAGAGAGCAACCTCCTTTCCTCAGAACATTGAAGATGTTGTGGCTGGGTCTTTCAACATGACAATAACCCAAAGCACACAGGCAAAAGAACCAGGAAGTAGGTTTGTAAGAAGCATATCAAAGTTCTGGAGTGGCCTAGTTCGTCTCCACTCCTAAACCCAAAAGAAAATCTTTGGAGGGAGCTCAAACTGTGTTTCTCATCGACATCCCAGAAACCTTACTGATCTAGAGAAGATCTGTGAGGAGGAGTGGGCCAAAATCCCTCCTGCAGTGTGTGTTAACCTGGTGAAAAACTACAGGAAATGTTTGACCTGTACCAAATAACATTGATTTTCTCAGGTGTTCAAGTTGCAGAAGGTTCAAGGTTTCTAAGTGGGAGACCTTACAAAATCACTGGGTGTTCAGATACTTTTTTGACTCACTGTATATCTTATATCTCATATCTTGCACAGGAAAATGGATTTCGCCTCTTTTTTCACCCTATTCCCTGCTTCTGTTTAGTGGATGAACACACCACTTCCTGCTCTGCCTCATCCTGTACCTGTGTGTTAACTGACACACCAAGTGTGTGAACATTGAGTCCTTTATGTTAGAAATAAACGCTGGAGACAATCATAGCACTTGAAAAGTATTAACGCCACTCCAAGTTCATTGGAGTTATCACAGACAGTCACATCAAAACCAGCCAACATTAGTAAGAACTAGACCTCATGATTGTAGAAACGATTGAAGCGATGGCCGATTGCTGAGATGTGCAAACCGGGTTTACAGTTTAACCAAAATGCTTTGTCTCACTCCATTTTTATTTCTCCATACGAGTTGGAGGCTGTCCCTCTGACTGCCAGCTTTGATATTATCCTTTCAAATCATAATAATTACTTTCCACAGCTGTTACAGTTGAAATGTGGCACAGCAGTGTGATGACATCAGCTCCCCCTGCAAACATGTGAAAGGCGATGGGATAGACAGTGAAACCACAGGCTCTTACTCTTCCTCCTCTAAGGCATCTTTTCTTTATCCTCTGCTCTCCCTGAAAGGTCTGGTTCCGTAAATGTTTCTTCCAGGAGAAGTTTGAGATAGACCAGAGGAACAGTATTGATCTCATTTTGGGGATTTGATGTCCTGCTGCGTGGACAATGGAGACTTTTGAATGAAGGAAAACCAGCCTTGAAAAGTTCTTTATTTAGTGTTTATTTTAAAGTCACAAAAACTCATGAAGTCCTTCATAAAATCAAAGTGAACAGGAGATTTATGCTTCTTTGCCTGCATCAGGGATGCCACAGAGATTAAAAATAATCTATAAAGTTTCCCTGCAGATTAACATAAACTCCGTCTGATACAATTTTAAAGTTTCTCTTCAATTTTTTTATCTTCATGTCTCCAAACTCCAAACATGTCTTACTCTCCTGGATTTGAGTGTCAGCATGTACTTCCCTGTAGGTTCTAAAACAGAGCAGGTCAGCATGAAACAGCAGCTGTCTGGACCTGAAGTCCGGGTCTGCAAGACAAACCTTTGTGTTGCTCCAGAAGAAGAGCCAGCGGTCAAGAGAGTGTGGTTAAAGCTCCATCTTTGAGACTGCCGCATGCAGGATGGCATCAGCTGACAAATTTGTCTCCTTCTTTAACCTCTGAAATTACTAGAAACTTCAAAGAAAAGTAAAATCGTTCTTGGAGTTTCTGAACAGTACTTGACTTTGGTGTTTGGAAAGAACATATCTGAAACTGTCTGTTTGAGCTAAGCATTAATCCAAAGATGTGTATGTCTTTCTTTGTATAAAACGTTCGTTTGCCAACCATTCAGTCTTTGTGAACAGTTTAATCCTGGAAAAGTCACAGAAAAGAAAAATGTATAAAATTAAAGTAGTCCAGTTCTGCACTGTTTTATGTTTTTGAATGAAACCTTGACTTGTCTTCTAAAGTCTTTGAGTGTATTGAAGAGGTTCACGCTCTCCTCTCATTGTGGGGGTCGTATGTTCTTCAAAACCATGCAGGGGCTGTTATAATTTAGCCACAGCAATCTGTTGAGCAGAGGGACATTTTCAGCTCCTTTCAGCAGCTTTCTTCAATTTTCTTTCTCGCCATTGCTGCATGTTTTTCCAGAAATGTAATTAAATTGAAGCTCCGTGTCAGTTCAGACTCATCTTATCTCTAATGACTCTGATTCTATCACATGACAGGTGTTCACTAAAGAAAGTCTAAATTTCTCAAAAATATGTGAGGTAATAAAGAAGAGCAGAGCGAGTCCTAAAGCTGATGGGGTTTGAAGACAGGCAGAAATGTGAAAAAAGATCTTTTTAGCCTCACTGCCCTCCCTTAACACAAAACAATCTATTTAAGTGTTCTATAAGTATACTTAGTCTATGTCTGGATTCCTTAAATACTCACTATATAGTGCATTTGCCATTTTCTAGTACTGTCCAAATCTGCAATTCCAAAATCAAGTGCCGTAGAAATTTCCCAGAAATCTTTGCGAAAAACGAGCGTGCATCGATGCTCACTAGATTAGCGAATATAGACCACAGTGCATTGCGTTTGAACAATTTTTGCGAAAAAAATATATATAAATGTTATTTTTTTTAAACAAATAATCTACATTTTCATTATCAAAACACAATAAAGTTACAAATAGACGTGAAATGTTCGTATTGATTAGGTTTTCACGTTGTGAAATCGATTACGTCAGAAAAACAAAAGAAAAGTAGTGAGCATGGTGTCTAAATTGCTTTTAAAATCCAGGGCACTATGCAGTCCTGCACTATATAGTTTTTAGTAGCAGGGATTAGGGTGAGAATTCAGACAAAACCTAAGTCTATGCTAAAAATGAGTTTTTTAATATGCTATTTATTTATTGTAAACTTAAAATTCTTTAAGAAGCATTCTGTTAATATACTTCCTATGCTACACGTACTATAGTGTACTATAGTGTACTTGCTATACTTGTACTCATATATAATAAAAATAAACTTCAAGAGTACTAAGTTTTGCTAAAGGTAGTAATTTACCCACTCTACCAAAAAAGACCAATCAAGATGCATCATGGGTAACAGAGTTTTTATCCAAACTTACCTCTGAGTTTCAGTTTTCAGTTCTTAGTTTAAACCATTAACCATTTAATTAAATTCTATCTTTTTAAACTTTTTTGCTTAATCATGAAATGTTCACTTCAGGGAAGGAACCTTCTTCTGCTTCGTGTCGGACGGTTCGGGCTTCCACATTGGACATTAATTGCTGATAATGCACATTTCATCTGCATTATCCTGCTTACACCGAGGTCACTTACATAAGACATAAATATTCAACCGATTTTTGAAACTAAACTCTTGTTTTTTTTATTGGGGGGGGGGGGTATATCGCTCTTTTACAAAAAGCAGACTATTTTATTTATACGTAGCGCGGCCCGTTGTTGAGCTGGCACCAACCTCAACTGCAGCTGCAAAGGAAAGATATATATATATTAGGGCTGTCAGATTTGTCGCGTTAAAAACGCATTAATCTGACATGTGCTTGACCCCGACAATTTTTTTGACGCATTAATCGCGGACTTTCTC
>NC_050523.1:22632849-22640970 GCF_002922805.2 Oryzias melastigma | reverse complement strand
ATCCTCACGATAGATAAATAAATCATCAGTGCAGAGAAAAAGTTCACCTTTCACTGCTTGTTTTTGTCCAGATGATGAAGCAAAAGTTTGTTTTAAAACAGCCAGCGTAGTGATACAGAACATTTGGGCTATGTGACTGGAACTTCTTTTTCAGGTGTGCATTATTACTTTGGATTATCACTTTTTAATCCAGACCCAACAGCCAATCAGAATGGAGTATTCATCTGGACCACGGTATAAAAGCTGATAAACAAATATTACTGTATTACCTTAAGATTTTTTTTTATTTAAAAAGAAAAAAAGTTGTTAAATAGATTATTAACAGCACATGTAGCAATTTAATTGTTAATTCAGCCAACAGGCGTTCATTTCTTTTTTTTTTTAAATCAGGTATTGACCTCTGACACCATCTGTTGCCCTCACCTGTGAGACTTCATAAGGTGTGGTTGGAACACAACAATTAGCATCTGTTGAAAGCTGTGTGCATGTCGGTGCTGAAAACAGGGTCCTGCTGTGCGTTTTCCTCTCCTCTGTTGGCTCTGTAACTCAACACACGACCGGGGGGGTGGGGGGTGAAATATAGACGGCTTGCAGTAAAAAGCGCCATATGATTGATAACCTGAGAAGCACTCAAGGATGCTCCTGACAGCTGTGAGCAAAGCCCCGCCTCACATGCGCGTTAATGCACTGTCTGCTGCGCCTCTTCATTAGTAAATGCATGTTGTTGACGTGACGTGATGGATGGCCTGTTATTTTCAGGGGGGGCTCCGTTTTGGGGCTGAAGGGGGGCAGCAACAAGAAGGGTGTTCAGCAGTAAATGGGCGGGACTATCTGACAGCTATGAATGGGTATCTCTCACTCTTCGTCATCATGGCTTCTCCCCAGCAATTGCTCTAAATATTCTAATCTCAAATGTCGTTTCTGCTCTGAACTGTTTCTGTGCCAACTCACAAAAAGTGAAACAAAGAAGGAAAGCATCACATTTATCGTCCAGGAATGTGATGGCACAAACTTTACTTCTTCTCTGCCCTCAAAGTCTGAGTTTGTTTAGACCTTCTTACCATGGCTGACATGTTTCAGAAGTCATTTGAAAGAGAATATTTTAGTAGCATTAATGACATGTGCTCAATCTGTTCAGCATCTGCAGACATGTGTACGGTTTGAATTAGCTGGAAGCATCAGTGACAGAGTTTGTCCCTCGTTTAAACAATTATGCCTCAAATCTGAGTCACTGAGGAAGTCTTATTTCCTCCAACAATCTTGGGATCTAATACAGAAGGTTTTTCCTGGCTGCAGTGTCTTGACTTGCAGCTAGGTGTCACTAAATTTGTTTAGAAAGCAACACCAGGTTGGATCTGGGGGATTATCTGAAGTGGTGGCTCCATCCGCAGTTTGGGAGCTGCAGCAGAATGTCTGAACAGTGCACAGGAACGTGACGGGCCGTTTAGACCCGAGAAACCTCTGGAAACAGGAGGTTCCTGATGTGAGGTTCTGCTCTTCCTTTTGGGAAATAGTTTGGATGAATAAACATTTAAGGAAGCATCTTCTTATCTTTACAGTTTAGGATAATATTGTGTCTGCCTTCTAAAATGGGGGATCCTGGAAAGCTGGTAAAGCAATTCTAAAAGTACATATTTAAATAAAACCTGTTAAGAAATGTTTTTTTTCCCTGTTTTATTTTTAAAACATTTAAATTTGAAGTAGTTTGTTGAAAGTGTCTCAGTGTCAGATGTCCAGAATTAATTAAAACTAGACAGATCAACATACCCCCATGAAATCATTCAGAGACAAAGATTCCCTTTCAGTAAAGTTCTAGAGCAGGGGTCACTAATTGGAAGACCGCGGTCCGGATCCTGACCCAGATGTTGGGTCATACGGACCCAGCAGGATCCAGACCCAGATGTTGGGTCGTATGTATGTTGGGTCTGGTTTCGGACCTAGACACTGGGTCATACAGATCCAGATGTTGGGGCTGGGTCCAGATCCTGGCTCTGGATCCTGACCCAGATGTTGTGTCCAGATGTGTCCTGCTTGGTCTGTCAGGATCCGGACCCAGCATCTGGGTCCGGATCTCAGATGTTGGATCCTGGCTCCGGATCCTGACCCAGAATGTTGGGTCATGTGGACCCAACATTTAGGTCCAGATCCTGACCCAGAATGTTGGGTCATGTGGACCCAACATGTGGACCTAACAATCTGGGTGCAGATCCTGACTCAGATGTTGGATCCTGGCTCCGGATCCTGACCCAGAATGTTGGGTCATGTGGACCCAACATGTGGACCTGCGAATTTGGGTGCGGATCTGGACCTAGATGTTGGGTCATGTGGACCCAACATTTAGGTCCGGATCTTACTGGGTCCATATGACCTTAACATCTGGGTCCGGATCCTGACCCAAATGTTGTGTCCTGGGTCCGGATCTTAATCCAGATGCTGGTTCCGCATGACCTGACAATCTGGGTCCGGATCTGGACCCAGCATCTGGGTCTGAACTTGACGCCAAACCAATATCATGGGCGCCTCTATTTTAAATGGTGCAGCTCTTGTTGTCATTGCAACACAAACTCACTATCGAGTCGTCATTTATAGACACAAACGTGTTTGGAGAGTTTCTTTGGGGAGAAAAGAGCGGTGAGGAACCTGAAGGTTTTTGATGGTTGTGTAATTTTGTTTTTGCTTTATTTATTCATTACATCTCAATTAAAGTCATAAAGTTTAAAGCAACTACAAACCTTTCACAATAAAATAAAATTGCAGACTTGTTGAAGATGTTTCCGAACAGAGGAAACCTGTTAAAGGGACATTTAGGAATTTTTACCTTCAGAAAGGCTGAATCAAGCAGGAATCTGTTCAGAAACTTCACCAGAGACAATGTTCCTCTGTGTGGAGTTTTGAAATGCAACCCCGATAGACTGAAAAAGTTGAAGCATTTGTTCAAATGTACATCATTCTTTGGAGGTTTTTGATTTGTGAAAGAAACTAATGAGGACTAGTGGAACCTCCTTTTATCTAATTCTCCTGATGATGTCGGCAGTTGTCCTGTTGTGTTTGTGTGGCACACAGCTCCATGTGTTTCATGATATCAAATACTGTCAAAAAGTTTTGAATTGTTCTGAATTAATTTGAAGTGAGAGTTAGTTAATAATTTAATGCAAATGTGCCTCAAAAATATTACGCTGAATATTTAGATTTTCTTTCTGGACCTTAACTTCAAGAAATTTTCCTATCTGGACCTCTTTTAATTTTAGTGGAAGACCCCTGATCTAGTGAATCCCGCCTGAACACGTGTCACGATGAAAGAGAACATCTGCTTGTTAAAAAGCTGTTTCTCATAGAAGAGTCTTTAAACTGTTTTTCATTCAGTTAAATTCCTGGCAGAATAAAGTTTGTGACGCTCTGCGAGGGATGTTACTCAAATGTCTTCATGCCCCCCTCTGACCTTTGTCTTTAAACCCAAACATGTGGGTGGATGTGGGATGCACACTGCACAAAGAGGAATCCTAAAAATAGGAAAAAAAACTTCATCTTAAGGGGAGAATCTGTGGAATGTAGCAAAATGATCTGTCTGTGCAACGATCAAAATAAGATAAATAAGCTATGAAAGCTGTTTGATAGAATTAATTGAATGTTATTCAGCCTCATGGGCATTTTTATTTGCTAGTTATAAGCAAATGTTTGTTTTTTTTAGTTTTCATTTACCGAATTGTAGATTATTTTTGTTACAGTCACAAAAAAACTAGTGTAAGTGGAAATGATACATTTTAGAACAAACTGTGAACAAAATGAAAATACATTGTTAGTTCAAGTTGGCCCGTCTTAATAAATCTTCAGAAAATCTAAAACTAGCTCGTAGTCTAAGAACATAAATCTACATTTTTGTTTTAAACATAATGTTAATGAATGTCACTGGACATTTATTGAACTTTAAAGTAACATCCTTTAAATTAAAACAAAATGAAATCAATTTTTTAAATTTATTGTCCCCACAAAACCAGGATTCAAGCAACGCTAATAATGGAAAAAAGGATTTAAAAAAAGGATGTGAATAGCTCAGTAATACCCCCTTGAGTGCTGTTTTATTGTTAGAATTTTTTTATTGAGATGACTACTTGATGTATACACGTTTAAATTACAAATGTTCCCAATTTAAATTTTATTATAATTCATTTTAAGTATTTATATTACTTTTACATGAAGGTGGTCTGTATCTTTTGGACACCATAAATCTATTTTACATGTATCAGACTGGTATTATTCTGATGTGGATAATCCAAATAAAAAATTAATGATAAAAAATAAATAAATAAAATTAACCAAAAATGAGTGTCCAATTTGAGGTTTTTGTCTCTTAATTTGAGTTCTTCTATTGCAAAGACTTTATAACAAAATTATTTGGACTCATTTCAATAATAGCTCCCTTATATTTTAAACAATTACTGATTTTTTTAGAGCAAAAATTAGTAAAAAAAACTTAAAACCTGGTAAAATATCTTGAATGTCTAAAAACAAAGTCAAAAATCTTTGGAAGTATCAAATAGTTTGCAGTGTAGGATGTGAGGCCCCTTCAAAAACTTGCTGATGCTTTCACCTTAAAGAGATGTGTGTGTTTTTTTTAAAGACATCTGCTTTTTTATAACCAGAAACCTGTTCCCAATGATGCTCCAACTGACATGTCTGTTTCTACTTTTTGCTCAGCTGCATGTGAGGACTCTGCAGTCCTGAGAGGCTGATTAGCTTCACTACAGACAGATCGGTTGTCCTTCAGCTGTGAGTCAGAACTTGTCGAAAGCCATGATCTCAGCTGTGTGTCGTCAGCTTAAAACTGCAGATAAAAATATTCCTTTCACAGAAAAATGTTACACACTCGGCCTTCCATTATCGAACGGAAGTTGAGGCTTGTTGTGGGAAATATCTTCATGTTATCTCACCACATCTGTCAGCCGGCCTCTTTCATCAGATCCAAGAAAATCTTCTGAGCAACAGTTCATCCCAGGACTTTTACTCTTTAACATCTACATGCAGCGAGAAGCAAAAAGTTTGAAAAGTTCTTCATTGGCAATTTTACTGAAAACCACAAATATTCCCACAAAATCTTCCTCACTGTGAATCCTCTCTGCTCTGAGAACAGGAAATGAATAAAAGGAGAGTTTTAGTGGAGGAAATAAGTAGTTGATACTTCACTGATTTTGTAGGTGTTTTCTAAGAAGAAACTGACCATCTGTCATCTTAATGGTTCATTTTAACAGAAATCAGCTTTAAAGGATTTATGTACATTCATTTTCATTGTGGAATAAGTGTTTGATCCCTAGTAACCATGAAGAGTTCTGGTTCACACAGACCAGTTAGACTCTCCTGATCATTTGTAGAAAGACACCTGTCCACGGAATCATCCATCCGTCAGACTCCAAACTCTCCAACAGAAAGACTAAAGAGCTTTCAGTGGATTTAAGGGAGAAGATTCTAGACCTGAACTACAAAACCATCAGCAACAAGCTGGAGGTTAAAGGTCACAACTGTTGGAGCCAAAATCCAAGAACATGACCGTCAATCCACCTGTAGGTCTGGAGCTCCAAACCAGATCTGACCTGGTGGGGTTTCTATGATCATGAGAACAGAGAGAAATGGTCCTAAAACAACAAGGCAGGAGTTTTTGATGATCTGGAAGCAGCTGGAAACACAGTCAGTTTTTTTTGTGTGTGTGTGTGTGTGATTTTCCATCTCTTGCTATTCAGATGAACCAATTATTGAGATCCCAGAAATTCTTTTTAGGTGGGAAAACCTACAAAATCAAAAAGGGATCAAATACTTCTTTTTACTTGAATATTTGCCTAATTTTTTGTCATAAATTGATTGTACATTGTACACATTGTAATTACAGCCTGAACACATGTGTGTGGGCTGCACGGTGGTGCAGTGGTTAGCGCTCTTGCCTCACAGCGAGAAGGCCCCGGTTCGACTCCCGGCTGGGACCTTTCTGTGTGGAGTTTGCATGTTCTCCCCGTGCATGCGTGGGTTTTCACCGGGGACTCCGGCTTCCTCCCACCGTCCAAAAACATGCTTCATAGGTTGATTGGTGACTCTAAATTGCCCCTAGGTGTGTCTGAGAGTGGATGTGTGTGTGATTGAGGCCCTGAGACAGACCGGAGACCAGTCCACGGTAGACTCCGGCACCCCGCGACCACGAAAGTAAAGAAGCGGACAAGAAGATGAATGAATGAACACATGTGTGTGTTTATGTTACAGGGAGGGCAGCACGAGCATCCTCAACAACCTGCTGTCCAGGATGGAGCAGTACGCAAACAACCTGGAGAACCTGGTGGAGGAACGCACGCAGGCGTACCTGGAGGAGAAGAGGAAGGCAGAGAACCTCCTCTATCAGATTCTTCCTCAGTAAGAGAGCCCTCCCTCCCTCTATCATCCCTTCATCCCTGCAATGTTCTGACAAGTTGGAAGCTGGAAGGTCCAATTAACTTTAAACTGAGCAAATTGGGAAAAATTAACTTCAAATCCCAGTGATGCTTAATCGCCGAGCCGAATCGCTCTATTAATTAAAGAGTGAAACTTCCCCCAGCAGTGTGCGTTGTTAGCAGAAGCACTTCTGCGGGGGGTGTGATCCGTCTGCAGATAAAAGGAGCAGACAGAGCTGACATGAGAAGGGCTCATTAACAGAGACGGCGTGGAGAATGCAGCCTTTCTCTGCTGCTCCTCATCATCCTGAGAGGAAGAGATATTCACTTTCTCACCACAGAAATGAAGACCCTGACATATGCAGGCTCTGAGGGCATCTTTTATCTGAATCCCTTTTTCCTGATCCGGCTTTTTTGCTCTGAACATCTTGTTCTGGGTGTGAACAGTTTGACCTCTCTGCTGTCTGCAGCTCCGTAGCAGAGCAGCTGAAGAGAGGCGAGACGGTGCAGGCGGAGGCGTTTGACAGCGTCACCATTTACTTCAGCGACATTGTGGGCTTCACATCCATGTCTGCAGAGAGCACGCCGCTGCAGGTACGCCGCAAACCAGACATCCCCGCTGTCGCCTCACTGAGACCTGAGTGCAGCTTCTGAAAACCTGCCGTCCCTGTCAGAGCTGCTGCTCATCCTGTGTCAGATCTTCACCAGAGCCGGATGGAGCAAAATCAGGGCCATCAATATTTGAAACCCAAATAAAACATTTTGAAAAATATTGGTGTTTAGTCAAGAAGAATTTAAAATGTACAAAACATTTTGCTGTTCTAAAATAAACTTAATTGTTTTCAGCTTCAAATGTTCTGTTTTTGGGATTTCAAAACTCAAAATTTCATTTTCAAAACTCTTTTTTATTTTTAAATCTGAAAATTTCAGTTTCAAAACTTTTGGCCCAGTTGTGGCCCATTGGGGCTAATATGAAGGACCAATCAAAATCGATGATGGTGGTAACTTAAGTCCCGGTGCGTTCACTGACTCTGAGAACTGTGGTAACTATGGTCAGGAAATGGCTGTTTAGTCTGTACTATCATAGTCTGAAGTTGTCCCAGGACGGATATAAACAGCAAAGTTTTATCGCGTGCAAACCATGTTAACACTGAAAAAAAGTTTTGAAAATTGAAAGTTTGAGTTTTACACCTAAAAAACAGAACATTTGAAGCTGAAAATAATTAAGTTTATTTTAGAATAGCAAAATGTTTTGGACCTTTAAACATTTTTTGGCCAAACACCAATATTTTTTCAATTTGTTTTTTGGGTTTCAAATATCTATGGCCCCAAAATATCTCCATAGAGCTATTTCTCCAACACACTAAGAATAACTAAGAATAGCAGATGAAAGAAAGTGTTGATGCACTTAAAGACCAAAGCGAGGTCTCCAGACTGTAGATGTACCTGACATGAGGTCTGACGGGCGAGGAGTGACCTCCGTACTCCACATGAGGTTTAACACTTTATAACACCTGAGGAGTCTCCGGTGACGCTTAAACACAAATCTTTAACATACTGTAATTTGTTTAACAACACGATCAATGTAATTCCAGTAGATTCTGAAGGAGAAAAGCGGCGTTTTCAAGTTGACAAGGATGCCACAAACATAGAAAAATAATTTTTTAGCCAAATACATATTCATATGTACAAGTTCATAGACATATACAAACTG
>NC_050523.1:22627101-22632079 GCF_002922805.2 Oryzias melastigma | reverse complement strand
ACGTGGTCTACTCCAGATCTGATTGGTTGAAGCAACAGTTTGGTCGACAATTATTTTATGCTACAGGGCCCGCAGAACTGATTGTGAAAGCCTCCGGGCAGATTTCTTTGACCCTAGCAACAAATGGTGCTGCAATGTCATTGGTTAATGCTTAAATAGGAAAATACACATCTGGAAGCAGCGCAACCAGGGAGACAGCAATGAAAGGACGAAGACAGAGCATTTGGAATTATAGAATACGTATTCACGGAAATAAATAATAATTAATATCAGTCTGTGATTCAGATATTTTTAGGCCAGCAGAGAAGGCCTTGCAGGCCCTGACGGCCCGCCACTGATACATACGTAATTACATACATATTTAGTAATACAAATTACATTTCACTAGTATTGATCATTTTTTTTACATTTTATCAGTAACCTACATTTTTAATGTTATTGATAAAATTTAAGATCTTTATCCAAAGAATTCCAAAGTTTTGTTCTAAAATAGAAGAACATCATCATTTTACATTTGTTCTTGCTCTGAGGGATTCAAACATAAAATTACCTCTTAAATGATAATGTTCCTCTACTCTCTATTTTGAAAGGCACCAAAAGAAATTTCCAACATTCTTAAATGCACAATGTCCACAAATTTGTATGTATTGGATTTTTTAAACAGTGCATTAGTGGACTCCTGAAAACCAACTTAATTTTGTATTTTTGTAGATGCATCAATAGATGCATGTTTACAAAGGTTTGTTTAAAAAATACCAAATCCCCTAAGCTAGCGAATAATCTCAGTTCTTATGTCGAAATTATCTCTGAATATTATGGGGTAATACTTTATTTTTAGCTTTATAGAGAAGATTTGCTTTATACAAATTAACTAAATAAAAATTGTATTAATTTAGAACCAATAAATAACAGTTCCCATCGTTATGAATAGTATTTATTGTATGTTTTTGAATAATTGCAACCACTGGAAACGCTTTTACGTTAGGTCAAAAGACGATCAGAGAGGGACTTTTAATATATTCGTTCAGATAAAAGTAGAAATTAACCTTAAAACCTTATTTAAGATTGTATTTAAAACATGCACTGCAAAATATATCAATGCAAGTTAGAAATGAGTCATGAAAAAAATCTCCATCATGTAGCCTGCACTGACAAAGTGCAGGTGCTGCAGCTCCAACGCAGTTCAGTCCGGGATTCTTCTTCAGAAGACAAAGATACAGTAATGCTGGATTTTCCACAGGAAAACCAGATTGCAGTGAAACTCGGGTGTGACTGAACGATGCATAAATATGAATCTGACATTCCAACTGCAGCTCAACAATTATGTGAACCAGGGGAAAGCTTCCAGTGTGAGTCTGTGATACATGTCTGCGTCAGCAGCTCAGTGTGATTCCAAGAGAAAACGGTCTTCAGTTCAGTTTGGAAGAAGCGCTTTGCTGGATCAAAGAGCAGAAGTTTGTTTTAGAACATGAGTCAGACCTGCAGCAGGAAAAGGAGCTGAAGCCCAGAAGCTAATCTTACATCAAATATCTAGTAATCTGGCTGTTGGAAAGGCCGGTTCCTTGTTCCAGTGAAAACACAGCAGCAGGTTAATGAGCTAAAGCAACAAACAGAACCTGTGCTGCCCAAGTTTTCATTTGCTGCTTCTGACTCGTTTCAGCTCAGGTTTTGTTGAAAAAACTGAGTTATAACGCTTGTTTTAAACATTACTGTGAGTTTTAATGGATCTAGATAATTCTTAAAAAAGTAAATCCTTACAATGAAACTTTGCTGTGATTTTTACTGCATAATTGAAAAAAGACAACTAAACCATGAGAGCATTTGAATAAGTGAGTTTCTGACTCTTTTTCCTCAGGTTGTTACGCTGCTCAATGATCTGTACACCTGCTTTGATGCCATCATTGATAACTTTGATGTCTATAAGGTGAGTGTCACTCTTCACTGTCAGACCAGTGACTGACGGTCAGAGTTCTTCAGTCCTTTATTGGTTGTGTCCTCAGGTGGAGACCATTGGCGATGCCTACATGGTCGTGTCCGGACTGCCGGTACGGAACGGCAAACTTCACGCGAGAGAGATCGCCAGCATGTCGCTGGCGTTGTTAGAGCAGGTCAAAACCTTCAAGATCCGGCACAGACCCAACGACCAGCTGAGGCTCCGGATCGGCATCCACACAGGTGAGTCTGCATTATGAGCATCACACAGCCATGCAGGCCGAAGCCTGAAGCTGAAGTTCACCGGTTCAGGAAGAGAAACTTCAGTGCATGCATACAGAAAGCTCAACTCCAAAGACCCACTCAGAGGAAGATGGTGTTTCTGATGCTTTTAACATGTTCTTCTGGCATTTATTTCTAATGATGGAGGGCATATTTAAAGAAAATCAACCTTAAAACTGCAATTCTGAGTATTTTTTATTCAAATTGCTTTGAATCAGGAGTAGACAAAGCAATGCTGTTTGAAAACGAGCTCATTTGGGATGTATAAATTATGCTTCCTGCTCCACGCTTTCAGCACTGGGGAGGGGAAGAGGGGTGGGGCTGCCCACAACTCAGAAGTGAATTTTTGATGAACTCCTGACGCTTTGGAGAAACTATGTCCTAAAAAACAACCCAGGTTTTTTATTTATCTAATTTTTTTGGCTAAAAACGGCATCATCATTATTAAAAGACAACTGGGAATGCTTTTACAGAGTCAAAAGAACCTCATGAGGGAAAAAAACATGATTAAAACATTGTGTCATATCTGAGGAGAGCTGTGAGATGAAGCGAGCTGGAGAAGTGGAGGCATTAGAGACATCATCCTTGATTTTAGGTGGGCTCACAGGGGCTTTAAGGGCAGTTGAAGGATGTTTCTCATAGTTTGTTGTTCTGAGTGCTTTACTTTGTGGTAAAGAAGCTAACAGAGGTGGGATTTGGAACAGTTTTAAACCTTATAAGAGGTAATAATAATAATAATAATATTCCTAACCAAAATGACATAAATGTATTTTTTTTATTTATTCATTTTTTTAAGGATTTTTTTCTTCTCAAATTCCTAATTTTCAGTCATTTTAAAGCATTTTTTTAGGATCTTTTTATGTATTTATTTTCCATTTTGTTAGATAAACCACAGTTGAAAATAAAAGAAATCTACTCTGATGTATCATGTGTTGTCGTCTTTCTTTTAATCTATTTTTTATGAGAAATACTTTTTGTTGGGCATATTATATGGGGTAAAAATTACCTGGCAAAAGTGATGGTGTAACTTTTTCTAGGGTTAAACTCAATTTTCTTTAAATGTGTCCTTCATCATCACAAAAAATGCCATAAGAACATGTTAAAAACAGCATTTTCATCTCAGGTCTTTAAGTGCTTTTTCTGCTTTTTTTTATTAAACTTGTTTTTAAAACAGAAGCATTGATTTAAAGTGTTTAAAAAAGAAAAATACTCTTTAAAAAGTCTGTATTGATCTGTCCTTCACCTGAAGCCACTCTTATTTTTATTTACTCTAACTAAATCTTTATCAGCGAATGCAGGTCTATTCATTCTTTTATAATAATTCATTCACATCTGTTCAGTTTTTTTTTTCTTTTTGTCTCTCCATTCATTGAAAACATACGTAATTCTTAATGTGTGAATGTGCCCTTTATCTTTCCTGTGTGGAGCATCATCACTGTGGTTCACTAATGAGAGAGCATCCTTTCCTTGTTTCTGAAAACTCTTAATGTTGATCAATTATCATCATCACAAGACAGCTCAGAGTTTCAGAATCCTTTTTCTATGACATATTCCACAGTTTTGCAGTGAATTCAGTTTCTCAGTTTCCTGCTGCAACCAGAAGCTGATCTCAGTGTCTAATAGGATTTCATGGAAGTAGCTCAGCGTGTTTTAAGTTAATGTGTTTCACAGAGAAACAAAGGGAAATAATTGTTTATTTATTTAAAAGAAGAAAAAATGTGAGATTTAGCATTGTTTACTTGGACTTACACCATGGTCTGGGTGAATACTGGATTCTGATTGGCTGCTGGGTGTGGATTAAAAAATGTTAAGACCACATACCACATGCACACCTAAAAAAGAAGTTCCGGTCACACAGCCCAAATGTTCTGTATCACTGCACAGGCTTCTTTAAAACAACTTTTGCATGATCATCTGGACAAAAACAAGTGGTAAGAGGTGAACTTTCTCTCTGAACTGATGGTTTAATTAACCTATCGTGACGATCAACATTTATATCACTTTCCTTTTTTAAAGTAAAGGAGTACTGACAAATCATTCATCCCATCGCCCCATAATGCTAGGTTGATTTAATTATTATTACTTTTTTTATCTTATCAGGCTCATCGAGCCACTTTTCTCCTTCATAATGTACTGGAATGATCGTGCTAATGGTTAAAAAGTTACAGTGTGTTTAAGATTTTGTGTTTGAGCGTCACCAACAACTCCTCAGGTGTTAAAGGGTTAAATGATCATATTCTGTTTTGGTAGCTTAAGCTTCACAAAGTTAAGCTTCGAGCTGCTTTGTGAAGAGAATGTTTCAAAAACAGTTTCCAAAATAGTGAGCTACAGCCTGAGTGGGTCTGTAGCTCACTGCCACCCCTGGGGAGGGGTCAAATATTCAATTCAATTCAATTTTATTTATATAGCCCAATATCACAAAGGGAATTTGCCTCATTGGGCTTCAAATATGAAGTATAGAGGTGTGATGACTGATGAGACTTTAACTTTCACTTCTTTTTTTTAATCAGCTTGTTTCTGCGCTTGTACAACTCTAAGGGGAAGAGTTTGATTTTTTTCCTCCGTCTCTGTCATGAAGAACAGACAAATACTGACCTGATCGTAGTATTCGTTGATGTACTTGTAGACTTCATGGTAACGTCACAAGACAGTTGACCTCTGGTGCATAATTCTGTTGTGTAGCCCCATCACTCAGTGTTACTTCAACGACTAATAACCTACGAAGATGTGATGGGGGATTGGGTTCGTTGAGCTATGGTAGCTC
>NC_050523.1:22620198-22622070 GCF_002922805.2 Oryzias melastigma | reverse complement strand
TGATGCATATCTACCCCTCCCCCACCCTCTACTGACTCAATCATGTGACTTGTTTGATGACTACGGATCATCGTCTTTGATGATGGCGTGTAAACTCCATATTTGGTCAAAGGCTTCACAGAGGAATATTCAACGTTCTATCTTCAACCAGACTCCAGTCCCTGAGGAGCACAGAGGACGCCTTTCCTGTCTTGGTGGCAGAAACACGATTTGATGCAAACATTTCCTGGGGGGCCCCTTCCCCCACAGAGGTGCATCTTTAACTACAACCTTTCCCCAGCCCCACTGGTTGTGAAGAGTGCTTTTTGGATGCTGTCTGAGCAGTGGCCTCTGTATCAAGGCCTGCTTTAAGTCCACCCAGGAGTTGTGGAGCAGAGTGTAAAGGTAACATCTGTTCCTCACAGCTTCATTCACTCAGCAGCACAGGAACCGGCAGTGATTGAAGCTGTGCTAACGGAAGCACAGCCTGACATGAACTGCTGCCAACAAGTCTTCCAGAGAGGCTCAGAGACTCCTTCTTGATCCACTTTCCTGATTGGGGAACAGATCCAAGGCAGAATCATGTTTTTGGTTCTCCAAGGACTGACCCACAATGGCTCTTTTAAGAACCACCCACAAAACCTTTAGGAGCTTCAATCTCACTTTTTCAGTGTTTATAGTCCCAACTTCTGAAGGATCAGAAAGAGAAACTTACTACATCTGTTGAAGGACAGGCGGAGCTCTGAGGGTCATAGGTCGGTCACCTTGTTTTCCACAGCAGTGGCGATCTGCTGCAGCCTGACCAGCCTCCTCCAGAGCCGTGATGATCTGAAAGGAGGAGGACGGGGAGGTCAGTGACCAAAGACAACCGAGGAAAGAAGGAAATGTGAATCTGTGAGAGGAATGGGCGCCGTGAGAAACTTTACAAAACACTTTTAGATTCAGACTCTCCTGTCTTTCACAATCAGTTGCAGGAAACTGGTGACCAAAACTGGTCATTCATGCGATTACAGAGATTACTGGTTAAATTAGTAACAGATCAAAAACCACTCCTTACTCAACAAGTGACAAAATAACCTTCCTGACATTATTTATTCATTATTTGGAATCATTCAAATAACTGCAGATATTTTCTCTCTGTTCTACCGCTGCAGCTGTGTTGCTTTTCTTGATGAAAATGTTCTCCTATAGTCGCATATGCTTGAAGGAACGGCCCGTATCTATCAATTATCTATCAATTTCCGCCACCGGAAGTACTCAGATGTTTGTCCCCGTTTCCATGGTGAATCATGCTGTCTTTGCTCCATTGATCAGGGCTTTTAATGGTCGCGATGCTCACACCTGATTCTGGTTCTGACAACTTCAAGTTGATTGAATCAAACATTTTCAGCTGTTCTGAAACCGAAAACCCTGAGTTTGAGAATTTTGAGTCCAGTGACTCTAAGTTCAGGTTTGAACTCTAAATTTGTTGAACCTGCTTCTTGAAACGGGCCCCTGAACAGAGCAGAGTGTAACAGACATCCCCGAACTGAAAGACTTTTCTAAAGAAGAATGGATGAAGATTAGGGCTGTGAAAGTTGACACCTTAACGCACTCAATTAATCAAAATTAACGTGTTAATATTTATTAACGCCCTCAGGGGTCTAAAATAGACTTAAACTTATTTTTAATCTGTGATAGAGATTTTGATCAATGCTTTAGCACGATCTCCACCTAGTGTCCAAACTGAAACGCTCTCCAGGAGAGGCAGAACAATGTTTACAATGTTAATGATCTGAATATTTTAGTTAGAACTTCTCCTTTAGAGAATCTATGTAACACTGGATGATATTAACCTTCCTCTTGTGTTCGCTTTCTGTTACCATCTCTGATGTTAACGGGTCGGTTTTGACC
>NC_050523.1:22599660-22620149 GCF_002922805.2 Oryzias melastigma | reverse complement strand
GGATCAGATTAATATAAATATATTCAAATCATATAGTAGATTATTAATGTATTTCTAAACAAATATGTCTAAATGTGTAAACAAAAAAATCGACTTGAATTGAAGAATTGAAATAATAGAAAAAAAAATCTGAATCGAATCGTTTCTTGAAATTATAATTGATACTCAGCCCTATATTTTTCATGAATCTAAATAAGCATAAACATGTTTTGGTAGGGAACCATATATCAGTCGAGTATTGTTTTCTATACTGTTATGATTTGCCTTTTTAAGATGAAATGTTTGTCAGTGTTGTTGAATACGTTTCTCTCAAAAGTCCGACTTTTACTCCAGTACAAGTACATGTTTTTTCTTCTTTTTTATGCATTTTTTGGGCTTCTGCAACTTACAGTCTGAAAAATACGGTATTTGTAATTAGGTGAGTCAACATTCCAAAACAAAAATTAGGAGCAAATTGCTTAATAAAGATTAAACCCAATAAGTTCTTCATATTCAGCTCATGAGTGTTGACGGCTAAAATGAAGAATTTTCTGTCTTCAGAGCAAAGCTCCAAAAGGACCAGAGAGCTGAGTGAAGTGGGTCCATGCAACTCTTCCATTGATGCGGCCGTGCACAAACGCTCCTTTGCTCCGTGACTATGGCTAAACTCGGTAGTGACTGCGATGGAAATGTGTGTTTTCTAGGTCCGGTGTGCGCCGGTGTGGTTGGTCTGAAAATGCCCAGATACTGTCTGTTTGGAGACACTGTCAACACAGCCTCCCGGATGGAGTCAAACGGAGAAGGTGAGTGCTCAAAGCACCAGAGACGATGTCTGGTTTCTTTTCCATAAATTGATGTTTTCTGTTGAGAATTTAGCTCCCTGTGTAAAAAGTATATAAAAAGAATGTCTCCATGTTTTTTTTTTTCTCACATTTACATTTGTTTTTCAGCCTTAAAGATCCATGTATCTTCAGCCACCAAAGAAGTGCTGGATGAGTTTTGTTACTTTAACCTTCAGTTACGAGGGGACGTAGAAATGAAGGTGAGACTCTAGACCTCACTTAAATACAAAAAGTAAATTTACAGTTTACATTGAGCAAATTCAGTCTTTAAAAGTAGAAAAATGATCAGAAAAGTAACATCAATCCATATTCTAAACCGGCTTCGTCCTGGTCAGGGGTTACTGGAGCCTATCCCCACACCGTGAACAGTTCGTCAGTCCATCACAACGCTACACACACTCACATCTAAGGTAGAATTTAGACGTCAATTAACCTTTGACTTGGTTGGCTCCAACAACCCCAAACCCTAAAAGAGATTCAGGTTCTGAAAAAGGATGGATAGAAGCTGCTGAAGTTTGATGAGGCAGCAGAGAAAAAGTGGAAACAGTAAACCAGGAGTCTGCAACCTTCAACACTTAAAGAATATTTCAGGTTTATTTGTTAACAGTAGGAGCCACAAAGTCTTCACTCAACCTTTGGAAAAATACGATTCTGATTTATGTTTATTTGTTTTGCTGCTGACATGATACATTTAAATAAACTATTTTTACATAAATAAAATATAAACATGAAGAGAAAATAGCTTAAAAAATATGAAATAGTTTATAACTTTTGACAGAACTTTGCATGACTTCCTTTCAAAATAAGACAACCTACATCATAGGATCATGTCAATGCAGTAAATTGTGTTAGGCCCAGTATGGTGTGTTTTGGATTTTGGTGATTGAGTTTGACACCCCCGCTCTGAGGAAACAGAGAGCTGCACATATAGCAAACATTTGGTAGTTCAACCCCCCCAAATCCAACCCTTTACGTCTGAGAGTCAAGCAGGGAAGCTTATGAAATATACCAAACCAGAATCTTAGGAAAATAAAAGAATCTTGCATATTTTTTATTTTTTTGCAGGGAAAATAATCTTATCAGGAACGCTTTTCAACAATAAAATAGTCGAAAACATGTCTTAGTCACTGGAAGTTTTTTCTTAAAATAAGAATTGTTGGTAAGACTGTTTTTCAAACCCCATTGGCAGATTTGTTTTGTTTTTCCTTTATTTTACTTTTTTCTTATTTAAAAACAATTTTTCAAAATGTGAGAACTTCTACTTATTTTTCATGGCCTGTTTTTGCAGTGTGGGTCCCATTTCTAGTCTTTTAGTGACTCAGCTGTGGAGTTGAACTCACAATCTTCCAGTCTTAGGGCAGGCACTCTTCAACAAAGCCTCTGAGTCAGTGAAAAGGCAAATAAAGAAAAACTTTTGGGAAAAAAAGCCCCAAATATCACATATTTCCTACGAACTTAGAGCTACAAAGCACAGACAGCTTCTGAAGGCAAAAACATGTGGAAAAGCAGCAGAATATTTCTATTCAAACACCACAAAGTTTTTGAAAACTCAGAGCTTCATCGTCAGATTGCGAAAAGTGAAGGATGTGTCACCTAAAGTGGGAACATATCGCTCACTGGCGAACAAAGGGCGCTGTAACCAGGGATATCCGTCCTCCTGCATCGATGAAGATATTGATTTCTCCTTTTTGTGTTTTGCAGGGCAAAGGTAAAATGAGAACATATTGGCTTCTTGGGGAGAAGACTGATGTGTACGTTATCTGAGCCGCCCGCTCTACCGGCCGAGCCATGACTTTATTTGTTCTAGAATAAGTCCATAACAGTGATTTCCCGCAAAGGAAAGGCAAACAGCAGCCTTCCACAAAAGCTGAGGGAGCTCCAGGTATATTTATTACCTGCTGGCTGTCACTGAAAGACAATTAAGGACGAGTGCTTTTATATGAAGATTTTTGATGTGGTAAAAGTGGCTGTTTTTCATGGAGAAAATCCTATTTTTGTGCTTTCTACGTTAAATTGGTATTTGTTTGAAAGTTGATGATTTATTAGTATTTCCTGGAAAGATCCATTAAAGTTTGATGGCACAGAAATGCAATCACTGTCACTGCAGCGGTTCATTAACTATGTAACTTGAGCAAAACACTCTATACAGACAGTACATACACACACAGTATATATATATGTATATCCCACTGTAAAATATTTTGTTGAATAAATGGAGTAAGACACTCCTTTTACATTTACGGAGTTCTTTTTCTGAGCCAGCCCTGATGAGGTGGAAGTCCTTTTCCTACAAGCACAACATTTGCAGAACTATGGAACTAAATTGGGGCCAATATTATCTGAAACCCAAATAAAACATACAAAAACAAATATTGGTATTTGGCCTAAAAAATATAAAATGTCCGAAACTTTTTACTATTATAAAACAAACGTAATTATTTTCTGTTTTTTAGGTTTCAAAACTCAAAAATTCAATTACAAAACTTTTTTTCACTTTTCTTTTTTTTTCCGAATCTAAAAATTTCAGTTTCAAAACTTGTGGCCCCGTTGTGGCCAAAGGTTTTCTAGAAAGAGTTGAAATTGGGAAAAAAAATTGAAACTGAAAAAATATTTTTGAGAAAAGTTTTTGGAATTGGAATTTAGAGTTTTAAACCTAAAAAACAGAGCACTTAAAGCTGGAAATAATTATGTTTATTTTCGAATGACAAAAAGTTTCAGATATTTTACATTTTTTTGGGCCAAACATTAATATTTTTTTCAATTTGTTTTATTTGGGTTTCAAATAATATTGGCCCCAATTTAGCTCCATAGAGATCCAGAGCAGATCTGGACCACTTTCCCCCAACTACGCTCCTGCAGGTGTTTTCATGCCATTTCAGGACAGAAAGTATTTATAAAGCATGAGCTGTCACCGCAGAAAAGGAAAATGTTCTTCGCATTGATGCATTAGGTTCAGAAACCTTTTGGGAATCTGGATTAAAGTTCACCTGCAACCTGTTAATTAATTTTCCTGTTAAAGACTCCCGTTAAGCTTCAGAACAGCTAACGGGTTTATATTCCAATCTTTCCTCATGGTTTAATACATCTGAATTCTACAGAGAAGTCTTCAAAAGATCTGTCTTTAAGTTTTCTTTAGTGGAAGAATTTTCCAACAATTGAAGACAAACATGGAATTCACAGATCATTAACTGCTGTTGTGACCTCTAAGAGACACGCCCACTCAGGTGATACAAAGTGGAAGCATCTAAAAAAAAATTAATTTAGCTGCTTTCTAAACGGCTGTGTCTGGATCAGAGCCTGGAAACTGTCTTGAAATTGATTATTAAAAAAAAAAAAAAAAGGAACATACAACCAAAGTCTGGAAAAGTAACAGCCTTTTCATTTAAATGGAATAAAAACTAATTTTTAACCCTTTGACACCTTGATCAACCAAACGGTAGAGAAACCATGTTACTTGTGGCTCACCGAGCCTCTTGTTTATGTCTCAAATAAGATCTTTTTCAAACATAGTTTGTTTTCTGCTCATGAGTCACAATTTGAATAAAGAAGTAATGTTGTTTTAATCTTCATTTTCTTTATCTGTGTCCTCCATCATCAAACAAATGCTACAAGAACATGTTAAAACGACCATTTTCATCAGAGTGGGTCTTTATAGGGTGATGCAATTGCAGGAATTAGAAGTTTTGGTGAAAAGCGTGATTACCATGGTTACCACAGTGCAGCAGGTCCATCGTGTGGACATGGAGGTCCTGAGATTCTGTCTAGGATTAAGTTCTACAAAGCGATTTCTCCAATTTCTCTAAATTGTCTGATGATGATCTATTATATTAAAGATTGCAGTTTGACATTTAAGAGCATTTTTTTTAAATATTGTGTTATTGCTCTTTCTTTCATACGTTGGAACGCAACTGCTCTTCTTTACCGGGGAGAGTCCGCCTCTCTGAGACATCCTTATGTGGTAACCATGTTATATATTTGATATTTTTGAATATATTTAGTTTTAAGATGATACACCCAGGAGGAGGTGCAAGTGAAGGACAGGGGATCACTGCTACAGATAGAGGTGCAGGCAATAATAGAAGAGGGAGAGCCAGTAGGGTGGTCAGAACGCCTCAGCAGGGAGCGTGGATAAGATGGGAGCATTCAGTGGAACACAAGGTGTGAAGGGTGGAGTTGTGGAAATCTGAGCCACATCGTATACGTTTCCGGATACTGTTGGTCTATGACGTCCTACCAAGCCCCTACAACTTGTTCTTGGGGAAGGGTGGAGTCACCGGTCTACAAACTGTACCTGAAGAGGGGGAGCACATCCTCAGCAAGCTGTCCGAAGTACCTGGACAAGAGACACTACCGCTGGCGCCATGATCAAGTCCTGAAGGCAATAGCCAACACCATAAGTGGCATTAACCATTGTAGGCCACTCCGCTCAGCTAAGAACACCAGCGCCTTAGTCCGGGCTGGGGAAACGCCACCGCTAGCTGCCAGAGTCAGAGGTGTGGTAATAACAACACAAGACTGGGAGCTAATAGTTCACCTTGAAAAGCAAATTATATTTCCAGAAACCATCACCACTACAATCCTGAGGCCAGATATGTTGCTCATCTCAGAAGTCTCCAAGCAGATAGTTCTTCTGGAATTGAACGGCGAATGACAGGAAGAGGGCAAAGTGTGCTGATTTAGTAGAGGAGTGCCGAAACATCAATTTACGAGCAAGGTGGGATGCAGGGGGTTCATAGACCAGTTACTTTGCTGAGCATACATCATGCTGAGCATCACTGGGGCCAGCAGGTAAAGGGCCATTCAGGAGGTCACTGAGGTGGTAGAAGTATTTGGCTGTGGATTAAGAGGGGGGCAACCATGGATGGGTACCTGAACACAAGCTGGGACCTGATCAACCCCTCCAGGGTCGTGTATTGCCATGTATCGTAGGTAACGTAGCTCCCCTCCAAATACTCTAGACCTGCAGACACATGCAACACCGTGATGCAAAACTTTTTAACTGTCATTTGGAATGCTGGAGTTTGCTCCAGAGACCCGTAGTTTCACAAGCAAATTGGTTTTCCTGTATCATCCTGTGAGATAATGAAATGTTTGGAGAGGATCTGCTGCATAAATAGGAGCTGAAATTATTTGTCGCCATAGCTACCGCCAAGTAATCCCAGCTGACGGCTCAGAGAGGATCAGTACATCTGGAATTGTGTGGTGATTGACAGAACACAAATGAGCCTGTAGCCCATGCGGTGAAGAGAGTCTCGCTCCTGTGAGTGCACGGATGTGAGGAAATAGACTTTAAAGATAATTTTCTAGTTAGTTCTCAGAGAATAATGAAGTATCTTTCCATTATCTTTTCGTTGATGACTGATAGTCATAATTAAAAACTACAAAAAGCCTGCAGAAAAACAAACTGTAAAGCCTTGTTCTGCGGAGGAACACCAGAAACTAATTGAAGGAACGGGATTTTATCTTAGCAGACCCAGTCGGAGCCTGCACCCTAGTTAACAGAGAAGAAAAGCAGCAGATATTATCATATCAAAGGTGTTTGTCAGATACCTGCACTGACTGAGGGAGGTTTGGAACATGCAGAAAAAGTTTTATAGCTGTAAGTTTAAGTTTTGCTTCTGTAAAAGTATGTTGCTGTCACATAAGTAAATGGTGAATACTTGTAGAGTGCTTTTCTGCCTTCCTTGAAGGCCCAAAGCACTTCACAGTCACAGACCCATTCACACACACATTCACACATGTGATGGCTCCGCTGCCGAGCACTGGCACCAACCTCCCACCAGAAGCAATATGGGGTTCAGTGTCTTGCCCAAGGACACTTCTACACATGGACGGGCAAGGCGGGAATCAAACCCCTAATCTTGGAGTCCACCGCCCTACTGCTGCACCACGGCCGTCTACGCTGCCTGTGTGAGCCTTTCTGACTCTCCTGACAACGAAGCTAAAACTAACCTTAGAGGTCATGGTCTTCTTCTACGGCCTAATCTTTTCTCGAAGGGACTAGACCAGTTAACATACTGCACAAACATGTAGAAATAAACGTCCATCCATCCAACTCATTCCGCTCATCTGGTACCGGGTACTGGACTTCGCTCTCCCCAGCCACTTCCTCCAGTTACTCTGGGGGGACCCCGAGGCGTTCCCAGACCAGCAGAGAGACACAGTCTCTCTATCGTGTCCCAGATCTTCCCCAGGGCCTCCGCCCAGTGGGACAAGCCCGGAACACCTCTCCAGGGAGGCGTCCAGGAGGCATCCAGACCACATGCCCGAACCACCTCAACTGGCTCCTCTGAATATGGAGAAGCGGCTCTACTCCAAGCTCTCTCCAGGTGACAGAGCTTCTCCTCCTATCTCTAAGGGAGCACCCAGCCACCCTCCAGAGGAAACTCTTTTCAGCCGCTTGTAGTCGGGATCTTGTTGTTTTAATCACGATCTAGAGCTCATGACTATAGGTGAGTATTGGAACAAAGATAGAGAACGAAGTTCTCCATGACCAGCTGGCTCCTGATTGACTGAACACACCTGATTTAGGTAAACACCATCAAGCAGTTCAGGGAGAGCTGGAACACAGGCAGGGTTGAGGTTCTTGAGGACCAGGTTTGGCCACCCCTGCACTAATTGATGAACCATCCATCCATCTTCTTGGCTGCTTTTTCCCTTTCGGAGTCGCGGGGGTGCCGGAGCCTATCCCGGCTACTGATAGGCGAAGGCGGGGTTCACCCTGGACAGGTCTCCAGTCTGTCACAGGGCCTCAATCACACACACATTCACTCCCACATCCACACCTAGGGGCAATTTAGAGTCACCAATGAACCTATGAAGCATGTTTTTGGATGGTGGGAGGAAGCCGGAGTCCTCGGTGAAAACCCACGCATGCACGGGGAGAACATGCAAACTCCACACAGAAAGGTCCCAAATCCCCCAGCCGGGCCTTCTCGCTGTGAGGCAAGAGCGCTAACCACTGCGCCACCGTGCAGCCCTAATTGATGAACCATTTATCAAAATGTTAAAAAGAAAATCTGCTAAAATTGCTGTTGAAATAAATATTCTTAATTTATGTGTTGCTTGTTTGTTCCTAATTCCACTGATTGAATAAATTAAAAACCTAGACGTTTTACCATCAATGCATCTTATTAGTCCTGGGCAACAAACCAAAGTGTGCCTGAGGGGGTGGTGGGCAAATTTTCTGATTGACCCCCTGAATCCCCTAAATCTGGGTTAAATATGTTTTTTTTTTTCTCATAAATAAAAAAACAAGCCATAGACAAGAGGGTCAAGTAGCAGTATTTTTTTTAAAACAGAAACTTGAATTTGACAAAGACGTTTAGAAGCGTTGAGAGTGTCAGTGTCCAAACAACAGCAGGTAAAATTCCAGTAACATATCAACATGGTGGTGACAGACCCAGATGCTGCTCTGCTGCTCTTTCTGTGGCAGTATTGGGTCATGTCTACTCTGAGTCAGTCAGTGCGCCTCTACTAAGCAACATAAGAACTCCAGATAATATAAAGTAAATTACCCCATAGTAGGTCGGTTCTGGACACTGCAGACTTAGCGTTTGACACTGCTGGCTTGGACCTTTCAGATGAATATTTTCTGTTACTCAAACTCATAGACATCCTTCAAAATGCAGACCAGTTTCTTTTAAATGAGCAGAAAGAGCAGTTTTCTAAAGAAATCTGTCTGAAATCAGCCTGTTAAATAAATGACCAGTTTGTGGTCTGGATTTTACATGGAAATACAGAAATCATATCAAGGGAAACCTTTCATTACAGATGTTTATTAACAACTAAGTTTTCCATTAAAAAAAATCCAATACATCTATGAAAAGAGAGAAGAGTAGCTGTGTCCTCTGTGTCAAACCCGTCCTACTCCACAGCTCCTGCATCCACAAGATCAGGTGGGTCACTACATCAACAAGTGCTCTGAAAAGAATAGTTGAATTACAAAGCTGAAAATACGAGGCACTGCTCAGTCTTCAAGTGGGAGGTCGATTTCATCCAGTCGTTCGCTGATGGGGGTGCTGAACAGCGCTGACTTCCTGAATGGGGATTTTTGGGTCCGCACTGGGGTCACGCCCTGTCACATAACACACTTTCAAACATTTGTGGTTTGATTGTTACAGTTTCACAGACCTAAAATTTTTGTTTTAGCATGCAAATGATCTTAAGTAAGCAGGAGATGATGGATCAGTGGCTCTGAATAGCCTATTACCACTGCTCCTAACCCTGTCAGGTGAGTCTTTTCAAAACATATGTAACATATTCTCCACTTATGTAATTTACAAACATTTATTTATAGATGTATGTTACTTTCAAAGAGGAATATAGGGAAAAATACACCCAGCAGCAGTGTTTGAAACGGAAAGGATCCGTGAAGAGCCTCTCCGAGAGGGCCAATAGAGACAGAGCTGATCAGAGGGCCACTGAAATTCATTCAAGCATTCTTATTCTTCCTTTCAGCCCCTGGTCATCTCAGGGGTCGCCACAGCAAATCATCCTATGATTCACATGTGATTTGGCCTCAGTTCAACAGTGAATATCACAATACACCAGGCTTGGCTTGAACCAATTGAAAGGTTTCTCTTCATTGTTACTTCCTCATTAGCAAATTCTTTAAAAATGAATTTTTGGAATTTTTACTTTTTCTGCTGTTGTTTTGTAATACAAAAATCATGTACTGAACCGAAACCAAACTGGGACCCAAAAATTGAGGTTTGAATCAAATTGCAGAAAAAGTGAATCATTGCCTCCCTATTGATTATGATTAAAAACTTTAATATAACCTCACATACCTGGATCTGCTGGTAGTTTTCACTCCAAAATGTAATAGCCTCATCAGTTTTATAATCATGTATCTGTGAAAGAGACAGATGACAAAATATACATGATGAAAGAGGATATTATCAAAGATGTGCATGTTTTTAAGAATGTATTAGTAAGTTGGTTAATTTTGCCACAGTGTTTATGTTGGCTTGCATCTTTACTTCTTGAATACTGATTGTGTATATGTGTGTTTAAGAATGTGCCTATGAAAGCTTTGCAGACAGACCTGTGCAGCTTTTGGTCTGGAGGGCTCATATCCAGGGATGGTGTAGTCCCTGTGGGTTGTGGAGCAGAGCTCTGTTTCTGGTGTTGGTATGTTGACCTCAGCTTGCATCTCCTCTCTGTAAAAGCAGGATCTCAGTGTGTTAGTCGATCAAAAGTAGGCACTGCTTCATACACGGTCATAAAAGAGATCACTAAAGGGCCACTCCGATCATGGTTTGATCTATTTTCAAATCATTCAAGGTTATTTTTTAATTATGATTGTGCCGTTTTAATCCAAAATAAAAATAAATAAATAAAATAAAGCGTTGTGGTTTTATGGGCCATGGTTTCTCCATAGCAACAGGAGTTCATTAGAAATGTATGGGTGGGACAGTAGAAATATCCAGAAATGTAATTTTCTTTGTATATGTCCTCAGTATCCTTGACAAATAAAAAGTTCAGCGCGCTGTGTTGTGGGGTCCAGATGACCCCACTTTTAATGTAGACACACCTAGGATAGCAAAAAGGATTACACAACACATAAGGGGAAGTATGGGGGAAGTAGGTGAGACACAGGCACCGCAAACAGATTTTTCATTTATTTTACTCCCCAAATCCTTCAGACTGCCCAAAGGGCCCTTTGGTGCTGTTGACAAATGTGCACCTGTTTTGTGCTCCGTACAGGCAGCCTGAATGTTATAAATGAGGAAATTAAATAATCAGTGTTGTTTGTGTGGATACCCTACAAGTTTTCTATGTACCTGCGCACCCTGTGTATGCATTATTTGTATAAGAAGCTTTACTAATGGCCTATGATGCACGGCAGCATCACCTGTACATTGTAACTTACATTATCCTTAAACATATCACGACACAGTTACCACACATGACAATGGTATGTTCCGTTTTCATGCCGTCCCTTAAGGTCACTGTACAAACCACATGGGAACTCCAAGACGCTCCTGCATGCCTCTTCAGATGCCGCTACGCCTTTCACAGGTGCACGGGACTATGGCACTGACAAATGAAATTTTTGCACAAAGCAAAATCAAAGTAGAATGACCTCTACTGACTTTACTGAAAAATGTATTCTGGAATTGAAGCAACATCATTCTAGCAGATGAGCAAACGCAGTCTGATGGTAGAAATTGAGACCTTGAAGGAAACCACAAACTGAGAATGCAGTAAAGCCCTTGAGGTTTGTGCTTTTAGTAAAACAAGTTCACAAATGACATAGGGTAAGTCAGTGAATTTCCTAACAGGCCGGGTGGTCAACATGTAAAGTCTACGGACTGTATAAGAAAACATGAAAGCGCCATATACCTGCATAAATAACCAACAAAAGAAGGTTTGTTCTCTGTCAGCTAAATAATAAACACTGACTTCTGTGTTCAACAAAACTGGAATGAGTTCAGAAAGCAAGAGGAACGAGGAGAAGTTGTGAAAGCACGTTTCCAGACTGAGACACTGACAGGTGAGGACTAATTAAACAGAGGGTTTGTCTTTCTTTGAGTTTTGGATTTCCACATTCCTATTGACACTACAGTGACTGACCCTCATTAGGATAACATGATGCTGCTGGACTGAACCAAGAAACCCAGATATGACCAAGTTATGGACAAGACTTTCATGCCTGGATTTTGCTGTTTAGTACAGCAAAGACATCTCCAAGATTAGTTCAAGCTTCACTAAAGATGTGTTTAAAGGTATAATTACCTTATCATTTGGATGATTTGTTTTTCCAAAAGCTCTCTTCTGGTGCCTAAAACATAGAAAGTAGAGGATTTACTGAATCATCTGAATCTAAAGAAAAGATTCAAGAGTTGTTTGTTTGATGTTACATATACCCAGCATTCTTCCTCCTGGACGTTGTGCAGCCACATAGGTTGCTTTGGAAGTGGTGGTAGTCTCCATTTTGGCCTCTTGGTCGACAGCAAAAATCCCTTTGTGTGAGCCTTTCTCTGCGCGTGACCTTGAGTCCTTTGAGCTGCAAGCAGCAGCTCCCTGAATGAAAGAAAAAGGTCAAACTGATTCAATGAAAAGCAATTTAAAGATTCATTTCAGAAAACTTACTAATTAAATATAGCTTTGCTTCCATTTTTATGTTTGCAAGTTTGTTTCTGCATATTTTCTGTTCTCATTTTTTACAGAATGTTTAAAAGGATTGTTGAAATCGAAGATTAATCAAACAAATAAACTGGCGGTAAAATATTCCGTGGATTAAAAAACGATTGATAACTCCTTAACACCTATTGATGCAAAAATACATCACTTCAGCTTCAAAATTACCTTCATTTAGCGTCTACTTTAAAGCAAAAACGTGTTTTTGGGGTTTTATTTATTTATTTCATAGCCGGTGATGAATTCAGGTGTCAAGAGGTTCAAGGCAAACTATAAAAAAAAAAAAAAAAAAATTTAGATTTTGTCATTTATGTTTTCTAAAATCTTGTTTTCTTCACTTAATGGAAGTCTGAAAGCATCCACCTTCACAGCAGCTTGAAAAGAAGGATGCTCAGCGGCAGGGTCAGAAGTCAGATGGTCATCCACAAATAAAAAAACCGTCTGTGGCAGCTGGAGGGGTCAAACACTTACAGCAGGGGAGGGCACTTTCACATCCACTGATAAAGTTGACTTTCATCATCTGAATACTTTTTGTTTCATTTGTGTTACGGCTGTGGCCGTATTTGGTTTTGTTTTCTTTTTGGTAGGGTGAATTTTTGTCAGAGTGGGACTTTTTTGTGTTTTGTGGATCTTTGTTTGTGTGTTTTTCTGTTGATTTGTTTCAGGTGTGGTGCTGGAGGCGTGGCTCCCCATTGGTTGGACCTGAAGGAGGGGAGCCTTTAAAACCACCATTTGGACCTCCAGACCATGAGAAGGGAGCTGGGCTGCAACAGTCTCCACTGTAGCGCAGTGATCTTCTCCACCTGTTTTGATTTGTGTGCACTTTGTAGTTTCTTTGGTGTTTTGTGTTAGGTCCCACTCTGTGTTCTGTGTTTAGTGTTGGTTTGATTTGATTTAGGTGAAGCTGTAGGGGTGAACTGCCATTTTATTTAGTAAATGTTTTCTCCTGTTTCTGTTAGTCCAGGGAGGTTAGTGTTTGTCATTATTTTACTGTTTCTTTTGCAGGTAAGCTCCCTGGGTTGAGTTAGTTGGGGTTTTGTTTGTTGTTTTGGCCTTGGTTCACCCTGAATCCTTTTTGCTTCACTTTTGGTTATTTCGTCATGTAAATAAATATTGTTATACTTTTCTGGAGACTTTTGTTTTTTTGTTAAACACTTATTTAATTTATCTTTATGTTAGGCCCCGCACCCCTAGACAAATTGGGGCGTAACAATTTGCTTTCCAGGATATGTAAACTAAATCTGTCTCACATTTGTTAGCATTAAATATTGAGTCACAATTAGATGGAATTAAAGTGAAAACTCATAGATATTTTTTAAAACATATGTTTTAGATAAAAACAAAACTATCAGTGTCAGACATTCAAAATGGTCAATTTAGGCAATTCTTTTTTAAATAATAGTTTTTCATCTCCCCAAAAAGTATTTTTTTCTTACTATTTTGTTTATTTTGACCAAAAAAAGCAGAACTATGATTAGTTTTTCTAAAACTAAACGATTAAAACCTTTAAAGCTACTCCTTTTTTGAGATCAAAACAAAAGAAAAATGAAGTTTTTGTATCAACCCCTATCAAAGCCGTAAAGAAAACATGTGAAGTTTTCTGCGATTTTGCGTCAGTGCAGCCGTCAAAACCTGCTGTTGTCGGCCTCCATTTTTGAGGCTAACTTCGCGCACCTGCTCACTCCCGCCGCGCTGAAGATCTTCCTGTTTTCTCCCCGTCGGAGAAGAAGATTCAGCGTTCATGATCACCACAATCTAATGTCCACAAATGAAAGGAAACGAGCAGAAGCGAAGGTCGATACGTCTCCGTGTCAATCTTTTCTGGAAGAAACACATACAGTTGACGGAAGTGTCACCTTGGCAACGGTAGCCCCGCCCCCTAAAGATTACATGGAGAAAAACAAGATTTTTTTTTTTTTTTTTGTATTATATTTGTTTTTACTTAAGTTTTAATAGTCCAAGAAGGAAGTACAAAAATAAAAAAATCAAACTTGGATGCTTCATCGATCTTTCCATTTTCTAAACACCAGTTTTTAAGAAGGCAGCAAAAGAGAGGAGAAACAGGAATTGTTCTTCTCTCAGTTCTCAGTTTGCATTTGGTTTCTTCAAAATATAATATGACTTCATAAAATCAAAGATCAATTAAAAGGCAAAAAAATATATATTTTATGACATTTAGTGATTAAGAACTGAATGGGCTGTTGAACAAAACTCAAAGTTTAAGCATTTTATTTTACAGATTTCTGTGGGATGAAGATAAAAAATTATGGATCACTGCAGTCAAACAGGAAGGATGACAACCTAATAATGCCAGCAGACTGTAATACACAGTTAGTGTCAGGGAGACCTGTGGTTACACATTATATTGTCTAAAAAGTGATCCATATTTAGCGATGGGTACTATGTGGGTTTTATCTGGTGCTGGTGCCAGTCTAATACATCTGAAAGGATGCCAGCTGGAACCTCCTCTTTGGTCTTCCTCTAGACCTCTTTCCCAGCAGCTCCAAGGTCATCATCCTTTACCATGTCAGTTTAAGAGACCAAAGTGTAAAAGCGGGGATTTGATTTTAATATTATGTTTGTCAGTGATCAGCATGGTAGTGAAGAAGATGAATAAAGCTTAGGAGAGTTTTGTTTGCCCTGTGAATGTTCATTAACAATCAATCATAATGTTCACATCGCCTCTATCACATCTAAGTCTGACATCGGTCTCTCCGTGACACAATTTAAACCCCACGCTGGAGTTCTATTTTCAAATTGAATGTGTCAATTTCATGATCAAAAGCGGAGGAACAGGAAACAGTTCTGGATTTCAAAATAAACATTTCTGTTTTATTTAATATATATATCTATGATGTTATTTTATATTGAAGGTGCCCACATAATATCACACATTAACACAGCAGATAATGCCAATGTCCATTTACGCCACGGGCAACGGCAGCTTAATTTTGGAAGTTCAAAAACATACTGTCTTTTATGACACAAAACACACATTTTACAAAAACTCAGTGAAGAAGGAGAGGACATGGGGCCTGACTGACAAGTACTGAACAGGAGTGGCAGGACAAACCACTCATCCGGGAGCCAGAGGGAAGACAAGCTAACTGAGGCGAGGGAGACGCACAGACCAGTGTAAATCCAGCATAAGGGTTGTGATGAGTTGTTAGGAGTCCTTTGTCCTCAGCTGGAGTTAGAGATGAGGCAATCAATCCCCTTCACTGCCTGATTGGCCCCTTCACGTGGTAAAGACCTGAGTGAAACAGGGTTGGATTTGAAGAGACTGGAAGGTTAAATTATGGTTTCAGTTTAAAAGATGTATCTTTTTTTTGTTTTTTTTTTATAAAAATAGCATGTTTCAGTCGTCCCTTCTACCGTCCTTTCTCTCCTGTGATGATACAGATCTGTTTGTTTTTTAAAAGAGTGGTTTGTACCCTTCAGGTGGAGGTGAACCACAGATTCTGGTCCATTAATGTTGGTCCTGTGTTCATATGACCTCTTGTGCAAGATTGTAGGAGATAATTGTGTCCTTGGAATGAACCAGTTTTTGTCTGAGAGTCAGAGGAGGTTTGAAGTGGATGTTGTGTTTGTTAGAGAATCCTTTAAAAATTGTCAGACATACCATAAATGTAAGGAATAATTACATGGCTCTTCTTGGAAAAGGATGCAGCAGCAGTTCAAAGTGAATGAATGTCCAGAGTTCTTCAAATAGTTTAAGAAAAAGTAAAATATGCTGCACTGTGGTAACCATGGTGACAATGCTGGAGAAAAAACATCCAAACTGTCTTTAGTAAATACTGGTTTTAATATTCACATATTTATCACTAAGTGAAACCTCCTCGGCTAAAAAATCTGTTTGGAACTGAGTGCAAAAACTTGTTATTTCAATTAACCATGCAAGTGAAGCAAAAGTTAACTGGACATTTGCATCACTTTTTTTTAATGTAATTTCCTAAGTTTTTTGGGGGCCATGACAGATGAATTTATGACCTTGGGATATGAATAAAGTTCAATTCAATTAAATTTAGTTTGACATCTCAACAAAAATAATTCAGCACATTCCTTGGGCCCAAACATGACACTATTATAGCTGCGGAGGGTCTACGCTCTAACAAATCTGCTCTAAACTAAAGCCATTTTTTTACTTAAGACATAAGAGAATAAAGAAGATAGAGCAGAGAGAAGGCTCTGGTTCAAA
This sequence comes from Oryzias melastigma, assembly GCF_002922805.2. Classification (NCBI taxonomy): domain Eukaryota; kingdom Metazoa; phylum Chordata; class Actinopteri; order Beloniformes; family Adrianichthyidae; genus Oryzias; species Oryzias melastigma. The sequence goes on along the minus strand of NC_050523.1, from coordinate 22,603,982 downwards.
TCCCTGCTGGGACATTTCTGTGTGGAGTTTGCATGTTCTCCTTGTGCATGTGTGGGTTTTCTCCAGACACTCCAGCTTCCTCCCACAATCCAAAGACAAGCTTCATGGGTTAATTGGTGTCCCTAGGTGTGCATGTGTGAATCTGTGTGGGAGTGATTTTGTGCCCTGCGTCTGACTGGCAACCTGTCTAGGTTGTACCCATTGCATATAAGAGTAGCTAGAAAAGGTCTTGACCTGGAAAGGAATACACAGGGGTAAAAAATGGACAGATTGAGTCAAGGGAGGAGTGTATACAGGAGAAAACATCCAAACTGTCAAAAAAGGATAACATTGTTGATGACTGAGACAAAGGTTTTCAAAAGAGCTCAACTTCACACAATTTTGTTGGAAGTTATTTTTATCTCCAAAAGATTTTAAACTACATTTTTCTCAAAATGTCTGACTGAAGATCAAAAACAGACCATGTCCTGTGGGACACTCAAGGAAGTCAATCATCTCAGGTCTAACACAAGAACGACGTGGGTCAAGGACTTCCAGACTGCTGTACTGTAAAGAGGTGTCATGTTTGTGATCATGCTGTTTGAGAAGCTTCAGAGGCTCCACAGGGACCAGGGACGGTTTTATTGTGTTGTGGACCAGCGGTGAGCCTTGGGAGGGTGAAGCATGGCTTCAGCACGCAGTGGTGAGATGCAGTGTCTCTCAGACTGCAGGAAAAGTCAAAGAAACAATCGACCTACCTGTTAAGGTAAAGGTTCAACAATGATTTCAGAAAAGCATGTTAGCTATGAGAAAATCCAGGATTTGAATATATATATATATCTAACATGTATATAATATACATTTTATAGTATTCCGTAAATACCCCTCAGGTATAAAGACTAGATTTTTGCACACTGCAAAAAGTGAAATCTAAGTGAGATGATCTATGTTAATACAAGCATAGAAACTCTTATTTTTTTAATGGTGAGATAATTCTTCTCACTTAGTAGGTTTTATGCTAGATAATTTCCCTTATTTTAAGATTTTGGGTCCTTAATTATCTCAATAAGATTATAAGGTTTGTCACTAAGATTTTATTACCTATTATGAGTAAAAACACACTTTAACTAGAATCTCAATAGTAACATTATCTTCATTCAAGCCTGTGACATTTGTGTGGCCAAGATCAATGCAGGAGTGTTGCCTTAATTCAAGAATTCCAAGTAAATTATCATAGTGAGATAAAAAATAGTGCTAACAGTTCACTATTCTTTTCGAAGAATAGAAAAGTATATTGGTTTAGGATTTTTGGCTGGTTTCAGAAACAGATCCTAGTGGTTAGCAAATTGTCAACATAACCTTAATTAAAGAATCATTTTGAACATTTTGAGAAAATTAATCTTAGAAATTATAAATAAGCTTGAAATGAGTAAAAATATACACATTTTAAGATATTTGTGGTTCCTATAAAGTTAAATATTTGTACTTGTTTTGAAAAGTCTTGACAAGCCAAATTTTCTTGTTCTGTTGGCAGATAATTTTCTTATTTTAAGCAATATTTACCTTATTTTTGTGCATTTTTTTTAAAGCAGACTTTTTACAGCGTATTAGCAGCCCATACTGTTGAGATTGCTTTTGTCACAATTTCCACCATCTTTAAAAATGCCGCCATTTTGGATTTTCTCTTTTTTTTTTTTTTTTTGTAAAATGCTTTTCTGAAAGTGAGGATCCAAAGGCACGTCCATGCCAAATTCATACCACAAAATGCACGATTTGTCTGAAATATAACCGGTTATGTATGCTGCAGCATCCCGACATATCCTTCATGAAAGCAGTGTGATTGACGAGTATGAAATGTCTCCGGTCCGGGCTCTGCTGAGCACCTCTGGAATGAGATCATGGCCTTTCTTTACTAGAGTGCCTGCTCTCATAAAAGTGAGTGAAATCAGCAGGAATACAAATATTAAGGATTTCATGGAAAACCTCATGGGAAGAATGTAATCTGTTCTGGCAGAAAGAGTCCAAACTTTTAAACAATCTCTGAAACTCCCGGTGCTGTCGGTGTGAGACGTCTCATCGAGTATCCAAAGCGAGCTAAAGATTTGCTAAATCCAAGGTTGATGTTAGTTTTTCAACCGAATAGGCACAGATCCAGACGTTTTGACGCTCTGCATAATGCTTCTGCGGTCAGCATCCGGATCAAATTCTCCTAATCCCTTTAGCCCACCAATCATCCATGCTGTAATGAAGTCCCTTCAATCCCTGCTTCACACTGTTGCTATTCTTGTACCACTTTGTGATTACTTGTTGACTGACCATCTCCATGGCTACCAGCATCTCCTGCAGCTATACTGCTGAGGCATGAATGTGTTTTCTCCTGCAGTAAGCACACAGCCTGCTGTGCTTTTGGTGAAATCATATCCAGTAGAAATTTCATACTTTTTATTGAGCCAGAAACATGACGACACATAACCTTTCATCTTTTCAGTTTCATCACTCCACCACCAAAACCCCAAATATTTGTTGAAATTTGGAGAGTTTTGACATGCACATGGGCAGTTTATTCACTTTTGTTTGTGACCAGCCACCCGCGAAGGGAAAGGCTCTCCCCTAATGGCGTGTTTTTCTCAGGTTCAGGAAGAACTCACCTCTCCTAATTAGGAAGTTTTATACGAAAAAAATGAATAATTTTCTAAATTTCAAGATGATTTTTTTAAGGTAAGCAGATGATAAAGGTAATTACTAAAAACTCTGTTTTTAAAGTGTTTACTTTTTCAAAAGGTTTGTTCTAAAATACAAACAAGCCTTATGGAAGTCTTTTTACCCATAATTCAAAGTGATAGTTGATTCTGAATTCTGTTTACAATTCAATCATGTAATTTGAAAAAACCTTTTTCACTTTAGAATTGAGTATGAAAATATCACAATTTCAATCCTTATTTTTTCTTAGATAAAATTATTTTATAAAAGCAAAATAAAAACATATTTAAGATTCATGTTTTTGGTAGGATAATTCAAATAAAAATGCCTTTTGGAGCTGTCAGTTCAAAATGCAATTTGATTGGTAATTTTGAAAACAGAAGTATTAGGGCCACAGAAAAATATGATCATAATAAATACATTAAAACATTTATCATGAATGGAACAGTTTTTTGAAAATATTTGTAAATATGATGAGATTACAGTTGAAGTAAACCTCCAGTCTGGCAAGTGAACGTCATGTGCAGCAGCAGAATGACTGAATGTAATCTGGTCAAACTGTCTTGGATTTAAAGAGATAAGATGAATGTTTATTGATAACGTTACAAATGTTGGAAGCTCCTTTGTTTGATTTGCAGTTTATTAGTGCTTTTGCATTGATGGGGATTTTGAGTTTCCAAAAGGTTCCTAATTTCTTTGCTTTTGAAACCTTTCTGGAAATAAAGCTTCTCAAAATACTCCATGTCTTTCATCTTTGAGCAGGGTCAGATAAACACACCACTTTGGTTAATTTATGACTTTTTTCCCTGAAAATTTACTTTTTTTACAGTTGTAAACTTATGATATTTAAATTAATAAATGTACAACTTTAAAACAAGTACATTTGAGAGATATAAAATTCATACATTCAGCTTTTGACCTTCAATGTCAAATCATTTAATAGTTGTTACTTTTTTCTCCTAAATTCAAGTTTTTGAAGTTATTATTCAAATTATATTTTGTTTGTTTGAAAACTGGCTCTAATACTTGAATCCAATAAATAGTCTTAGTAGTGTTTTTGTGGATTTTTTTTTTGTTAAATTAAGAATGAAAATTAATCTCAAATTGAATTTTTGAGTATTTCTATCTGAGTATCAATGATTGTGAATCAGGAGCAGATACAAATATACTATTTGAAAAATGTCGTAGTTTCCTGCTCTGCTTCAATCTGATGGATCCACTGTCATACAAATAGATCCATGAACGTCTTTGTTTTCCTCGTCTGAGCTGGAATCCGGATCAGAACTGTACGGCTGGATAGCTCCAATCCTCTCCTTTTTTGTTGCCCCTGTAATGTTAGCTTCTTGGAGCTATCAGGTACTTCCTGTTGGAATGCGAGAGGGGAGGGGTCACCCAGTCCAGTTCTTATATACAGTCAAATGGTCAGATGTCATCTCCACATTTTTCTGTCTTTTTAGTGAGAACTTCAACATCCATCCATTCATTTTCTTGTCCACTTCTTCCCTTTCGGGGTCGCGGGGGTGCCGGAGCCTATCCCGGCTGCTGATGGGCGAAGGCGGGGTACACCCCGGACAGGTCGCCAGTCTGTTACAGGGCCTCAATCACACACACATTCACTCTCAGACACACCTAGGGGCAATTTA
>NC_050523.1:22576990-22599589 GCF_002922805.2 Oryzias melastigma | reverse complement strand
TTTTGCTGCTTTGTACTTTAAATGATTTGTGTGTGCTCAAAGACATGTCTGGCAGATGTGTACCAGCCTTTTTCTCTGAAGTGTACAACACTCTCTTTCACAATTTGAAGGAATTGTGTCAAAAAAGATTTAAACAACAGAAATGTTTTTTTTCTTGTTTTCCTCATACAGAACTTTTTACTTGTCAGAGTGCTTTCATGTTAAACAATATAACCAACTCATCTCTGAGCTCTCTAACCAGTCAATTTAAAACTGCAGTAATCTTTTACTCTCCATTGCTGTTACTAACTAGAAAACAATCTTCCAAATCACCACTGACTCCTGCACCTCCAGTTAATGCATATCCTGCCTTAAAATAATGATGTGAGTTTTACTTACTTATTTAAACGTTATATTCACAAGGAAGACGTACTTTTGATTTGTTTTTTAGGCCAAGTACATCTGAATATGTTTGTTCAAAGACCCACTCCAATAAAAAATAACGTTTTGGCTGTTTCTAACATGTTCTTGAAGAATTTTTCTGATGATGGAGGACATATATAAAGAAAATTAAGCTTAACATTGCACCTCTGAGTATTTCTTACTCAAATCGTTATGAATCCATATCAAACAAAAAATCCTGTAGATGGTATAGTCAGCAGTCCACGAGCTCCCTGCTCCGCCTTATTTAGATGCATCCACTTGTAGACAAATAGATCCATGAACATATTTAATTTCCTCATCTGAGCTGGAATCTGGATCAGAACTGTACGGCTGGACAGGTCCAGTATTTCTCAACATTTTAATTGCACTGTTAATGTTAGCTTGTAAGTTAGCTGGAGAGAGTGTAAACAAAGGGACAATGGGAAATAGGGGGAGGCTTACTCTCCACCAGTAGTACCGCTCACAACTTAGAGATTCTAATGAACTCCTGGAAGACTATGTCTTAGAAAACGAAACAGGATTTTTGATTTTGGCTAAAAACTGCATAATCATAGTTAAAAAAACCACTGGGAAAATGTTTACAATAGATCAAGAGATGGTCAGAGTGGGACTTTCTTGTTTTCCCAACTCCTCTGAAACCCAAACAGAGAAATCTGTTCAACATCCAGAGAGTAGAACACCTCAGATCTTCACCTGCACCTCCCTGAACTTCTCTGTGAGAGCCACTGCCCCCTTCCTCGCCAAGGTTCGTGTTACTCCCCATTCCAGCTCGGAGGTGAGGCCCTGCGGTTTGGCTGGCACCCAGCAGCGCAGTCAGCTGCTCAGCACATCTCCTGAACCTTGTTTTTCTTCTTTGTCTTCCTGAAGTTTGACACTGTCGGCTAACAGCTCACAGCTGCTCCTTCACACTTGATGGAAAACATGGAAAATGTTCCCCCTTTCAGCCTAGGCAGGAATGTGTTTTGGCTTTTTTTTAAGTACAAACATGGAGCAAAAGGGTTTAAAAGCTTTCTTCATAGGTGCAAAATCCGAATCAGGATTCTTTACTCGGCTGGCCGGTCTGGCCTTTTATAACAGTTGTTAATTAATAGTGCAGGAACTTTCTGCCCCCGGTTCCTCAAAAGACAGACAGCTTTGTTGTGGCTGCAAATATGACAGAAATTCACCATCAGCACAATGTTCTATATCAGGAAATTTCTTTCAATTCCAAATATTTACAATTTTGGTTGCATCTAAATTACCTCAGTCCTCCTACACTTTCACAACATTATTTATTGTTCTTCTTTTAATTACAAATCAAATGTATTGCATTGTGGTCTATACACTCACATTTTATTAGGCACGCTGTCCAACTCCTCCTTAATGTAACTTTCCAATCAGCCAATCATAAGTGAGCAACTCAATGCATTTAGTCTTGAAGATATGGTCAAGACAATTCTGCTGTAGGTCTACTTTTGAAATTAGGTGCACCAAACTATAAGATGCATTAAGCAAGTCAGAGATCAGTCAGTCAGATCGTATGGTTGAGGACACCCAAGACATGAAAAGGTGACGTGGAAGGTTCCTTCACCAAATGTCAATGTGTGACGAGTTGAGAGTAAGAATGTGTTAAACAGATAAGGATGAACTGAAAACCAGACACACAGGGGGTAATTAACCGAAAAGAAGACAGCTGTGAATCATGTTAAACCTGAATCTAGTGTGACTGACAAAACGGGACAGTTCAAAACAGAATTTCCCAGCATTTATTAACAAAAAAGTTAAAGGATTTGACTTTTTTCAGGCCTTTTCCAGACGCAAGAAAGTGTTTACAAAGCATATCAATTATCCATTGATGGTAATCTAAGCAAACCTAAGCAATAAACAAGACAAGTTAACTACAAAGACACAGAAAGTGTTCCTTAAATACATTTTGCTTAGTCATGAATGTACAGGCAGCTTTAGCATGCAGAGGAAGCCCAAGAAAAAGGAGAACAAAGAAAACAGCTAATCGTGACACTGTGTGACCAGTCTTTTAATTGTTTTTTCTTCTGATTTTCTGAGAATTCCTTCAATGAAGCATCAACTACATTCAAATGTTTTAAGTTTATCACAATCTGACTGAAGCTTGCTCTTCTAACTGGCAGTTACATACAGATCTAATGCAGGTGCAGGTATGCAGTGTTCCTTCTCTCCATCTGGCTGTTTCATCATGCAGAGCTGTAATTACCGGCTGCTGTCGGGATGAGACCAGCAGAGCTCCTGTTTGACACGTGGGCAGAGTCCCTGCCAAAAACACTTCAAGAACATTTTGCTTGCTTTTGTGAGATAAAGCCGGTTGGATCCCCTCTTGAGTGTGGTTGTGACAAAGCCCCAGGATGACAGACTTGATGATGAAGCCTGTGATCCTTCTGAGCTTCACAGGTGGGTTACCTGATCCTGTTGTTTTAAAGGGCAGTGACTTGGGATTAAAGTCTCTCTTCTGCTCTAAGACTTTGCTTTCCCTTTTTGTTTGCTGGTTAATGTTACCAGGGCTTTAATTAACTTTTTCCAATAACATCATACTTGAACGCAGCAAGAGCTCGTCCAAACCATCATCTGACCTATCCTCTACAAAATGACAAAGGGCTGCCGGCGTGGTCATCTCATCAGGTATAAAAACGGCCGCAGCACCGATGCCAAGTCAGAACAGCGAAACAAGACTTCTGATCCGACCTCACAGCTCCTGAAGATCTTCACCATGAGGCGCTCCGTCATGTCGGTCATCTTTGCCACGGCGCTCTTCTTCGATGGTTACGTACCGTCAGCTGCCTCACCCATGGCTAATACCGAAGACGGGTCCATAGAGCAGGACGCCTTCACCTCCCTGCTGACCAGCGAGGTGACAGACAACAGCCTGGGTGAGGCCGAGCCCATCACCACGACCAAAGCCAGAGTCCCCCGGGTCATCGTCATCGCTGCTGATCCAAGCCTGTGGAGGGACCTGCGAGTGCTGCACGGCGGACTGTCGGTTTACAAGCGCACAGCAGACGACAACAACCAGGTCCTGGAGCACAGAAACCTGGCACAGCAGCTGAACATTCCCATCCTGAGGAGGGACACCATGAGGTGCATGGTGGGGAGGGTGTACCGGCCTTGCTGGGAGGTCTGAGGATGGTTTGCTCTTGTTGAGAAGAACCGCATCGTCTAATGCTGAGCTTTAGCATAACCCACAAACCTCTGTGTACTGAGAATAAATGTTGGTGAACTCCGCTTGATGTCTTTTGTGTATTTGAGAGAAAATGGAGGTTTAATCCTTATGTCAAACAATTGGTTGAGTAAAGCCTTATTTTATGAAGAGAGAGGTCGACCTGTATTGGTCGGGAATCTTTGGGTAGTCCTGGCCAGTAGAGCGCCGTAGAACGGCCGTATCTAAAGTGGAGCACAGGTGTTTCTTACAGTTTCCTTAAGGCTCGAACGGCCACCTCATTGGACGTCTTAAAATGGAGGGTACCATTGTCGTGTATGCAGTAAGTTCATTGTGAAGCATTTGTAAGACAAATACACGTTGTTTAACATGTGACGTACAGGTGATACTGCTGTTCTACGATGTCCTTACTAGACACTCTAATCGTTAGTAAGGTTCTGTCACAAAACAGGCAGACGGCTGGTTCCAAGTGCAGCAGTTTATTAACACAGCTAAAAGTCCACAAATCTAAATTAGGGTCAGGCAGGCAAAAGTCAGAAACAAGCATGTGAGTATCAGAGAACAACCAGAGTGGTGAGGGTAAAGGCAAGGGTCGGGGCAGGGGGCAAACAAGCAGAGATGAAGACAAAAGAGGATCAGGTAAACAGGAGATCAGGTTATGATGAAATGCTCAATACGGAGGCTGAGTGGCCCAAATAATACTTCGCACTGAGTGTGGTCTTAGCAGTGTGGCTAATTGACTGATGAGAGTCAGGTTTGGTGACATCCACACTGTGTGCCGTGGTTGATGGGAGATTGAGTGCGGTCAGTACTCAGGAGATGGCCCCCGTCAATGACCACAGGAGGAGACAGAGCCTTGGTTCCTGACAGGTGCAAGTACTAGCTCCTACTGTCAAATGCTGCAGGCCCAATGAGTGCAGGAGATGCATAAACCCCTGTCGGACCTCTACACAAGATACACTCTGATTGTTCAATTCCTTAAATTCTAACAATCTGGCTACAGATACATACCCATGTGTTGTATAAGGGTTCACTGCAACTTGACTGTAGAAAAATGTGCAGAAACATATTCGCTCTATATGGGCTTCTGAGCGTTCTTCATATTTCCTGTAAACAGCGGACCTAAAGCTCAGGGGTTAAAGGGTCAATGTTCTATTTCTACAGTTCTATGAATAATAGTGCTTTCAATATTAATACGTGAACGCACGCGGTTAATCAAAGAAAAATTGAACGCGTTAATATTTTTTAAAACAAATTAATGACACCTTGCAAAGCATGGGCAGATAAGCAGAGTTCTACGAAAACCTCTGTCCGCAATATCAACCAAACATGAGCAAGGGAAGTACCACCCATAAAAGACAGCAAAATAAAATATTCCATGAAGACCATGAAAACCATAAAGAACAAGGAAAATATCAAATAGTGATCATAATGATAAAGGCTGGAGGAGAAATCATCCAAACAAAAATAAAAGACCTCTACAACAAAGTGTTGACAACTGAGAAAGTGCCTGAAAACTGGAAAAATGCCATCATATCTTTATTATACAAGAAGGGAGACAAGAAAGATTTACCAAACTACCGACCCATCAGTCTGCTGTCTCACTTTGGCCCTTTGAAGGAGGGTAGAAATTAACATTCTAATAGAGACATACAGAGGAGGAACAGCGCAAGTACGAACTGATCTTCTAAGCAGGAAATTCAAGATTATGAAAGGAGTTGGGCAGGGTGATACACTAACGCCAATAATGTTTACAGCAGAAATGGAAGAAATTTTCCACAGAGTAAACAAGTATCAAAATAAACAGATAAAAATTAAACAACCTGTGATTCACAGATGATATCATCTTGTTTGAAGAGAGTGAACATCAACTCCAAAATCTACTTGATAACCCAAACATAGAAGGAAAGAAGGACGGAATGGAGATGAACAAAAAGAAAACAAAGATCGTGTGAAATAACATAGCCAATAAAAAAAAGAAGAAGAAACGGAATCTCAGTTAATGGGCATCAACTTGGGGAAGTTGAGGAATACAAGTATTTAGGAAGATTACTGACATCTGGGAACGAGATGACTAAAGACAGTGAGGACCGGATGACAGAAGGATGGAGAAGTTTTGAGCAGTACAGCACATTCATGAAAGACCAAAAAATGCCTATCCACCTTATTCATGTAAAATGGATTATGGGTGCACCTTCCGGCATAGCAACCGGAAGTTACACGCCGCTATTGGTTTCCACTGAAAGTGGCGGTTTTGTTAACTTTAGTGGTGCATACAAACTTTAGAAGCATGTTTTACTTAATCCCTCAAAAGTTTAAAAAATGTCTTTGCGCAGATCAGGTACATGTTGTGCAGCTTGTGGTTGTACTAACAACCAAAATAAATAAAATTGGTGGCTTAAGGTGGTGGCGAGGATGAAGTCAGAAGGATGTGGATGAGAATTTTAAATCTTAAGAAGCCACCGAAGACTTTATATGTATGTTCGTTTCATTTTGTGAATAATGTACCCACGGAGAAAAATCCGTATCCAACATTATGGGCGGGTTACTCCAGACCACCAGAGAAGAAGAGACGCCGGGTACTGCAGAGACCTGACAGCAGTGTCACAAGAGCAGGTAAGATATTTCATGTGTAATTGCTTCATCTCCTGGTATCAGCTATTCAGAAATTACCTATGTTTAAACCGCAGCGGACTTTGTCAAAACATGAAACGGGCAAAAGCGACACCGCGCGATCCATCCCTCATTGGCTCTTGCAGCATGTAAACACAAGCACGTGAAGCGATAAGGTTACAATTGATCAGCACTGTGTGCTAACTCTGGCAGAAATACGCATAAATAAAGAATTATGATGTGAAAGTATGAAGGTATTGATATGCCTCGGAGCTTTTATGATTGTTCATAGCTGTTCATAGCTTAATAGCTTCGCCATCTGCCGCAACTGAATTGAGAAAGTAGCTAAAAATCCTACTGTACGTTATGTTTGGCCATTTTTTAAGGTCATCCTCCCATCCCTCAATTTTGGCAGGTACCGGAATTGTTACGTTGCCTCTTTTAAGACAGCTGGCGTTCCCACATTTATATGTAGTTATGGATCCAAAAGAGGAATTGCGCTGTCGGCTCGGGTCAGTTTTACAGTTGTAATGTAAATAAATGCTAGTTCCGGTGTCTACAGGAAGTATCGCCCATAATTCACGCAAAGGCTCATGGGGCTAGGAATAAGGCGGATATTCTTCAAAAAGAAGATCGTGGACACAGTCATCGTACCTACAATGACATATGGAGAAGAGACAGGGTCTATCACAAGACGTCAAAGAGAAAAGTTAGCTGTTGCCCAGAGAAGCATGGAAAGATCAATCCATAATATAACAAGGAAAGAAAAAATCCGTAATGAAATAAAATTATCAAAAACAAAAGTGAAAGACGTGATAAGCACAGCAGAAGAGGCAAAAAGTAGGTAGGCGGGGCATCTTGCCAGAAGAAGTTTGCCTCTTACCACTTGTTGTCCAGGTGATAAAGAAAAACATAGTTTTAAAGAAACCAGCGTAGTGATATAGAATATTTGGGCTATGTGACAGGAACATTTTTTTAGGTGTGAATCATAGTCATATATTGTGAAACAACATCCAGCAGCCAATCAGAATATTTACCTGGACAATGGTGTAAGTTCATTTAAAGTGCAGAAACACAATGTTTGTTTCTTATGGGTGTATGTCAGCGTCAGTATGTCAGTCTTTACAGGTTGGATTATTTTACAGTTGATGTTTTTAGCTCACAAATTACACTTCTGTGATATCTGAGTGGACACTTTATACATTTTTGACTATAAAAATGAAGAAAAAATTACTCTGTGACCTGTTTTTGTTCAATACCTGCATATTGTCATATATCCAAAAGTGTGATTAATCTGATTAACTTTTTTAATCGATTGACAGCACTAACATTTTTTCTAATATTGCTTTTGCTGGAGGGTTTTTTTGTGGGTCAGACTGAACAAACACCTGTGATATCTGGAGCTTTGTGAACCTCTTCTCTCTGTTATCCAGAAAATTGCATGCAGGTTTCCACACAGCTCTTACATCAGATCCAGTAAATGATGAGGCCTGCTCCGGTGGCTGGCATGGTGACAAAGGGAAGCTTGTGTGAGGCTGTGCACTTGCATCACCTTCCAAACGATTAGGTGTGTCCGTTACTGTAAACTTTAAACAAAGCCTTTGAGATATGACAGGCACACCTGGCTTTTAACTAGGATTCAGCGGGAAAGGACCCTGCAGTCCACCTGCATCATCTCTGCTGTGGCTGTTCTTGGCAACGCATTTATTCAAGAAAAAAAATCCAATAGAGCTTTGAGATTAATCTGAAAAAAGTTCAGGTTAGAAAAATTATAGTCTTTAAAAAATGTTAGACTGATAAAGATTTGTATGTCTCCAACAGAGCAGCATCACTCACACCATCTGTGTCTGCACGTGCTCCAAGCATTTCCAAAACCTTCAGAACAAAAGCACAGTACAGCGCTGTTTCAGTGTTCATCCTCAGTGACATTTCCAGTCTTCACAGATCCACCTCCACTAACAGCACATCCCTCCATCTGTGAAAACCTTTCAAAATTGCATCTATTATATTCCTGAAAACTGAGTATAATGCTGCGGTAAAAGGGTTTTTAAACTGACCCCCCCCACTTCTCAGCCAAAAGGGAGCCTTACCTGTTTTCATGAACACATCCGGAACATGTTCATGAAAACAGGGAAAGGAGAAGGGAAGAATTCGGAATGAGCCACTGTCTTCTGTAAAGTCTGGGGTGCAAGAGAAGAGTTTGGGGGTCTTAAGAGACTAAAGCCTTAGGATCACTGATGATAAGAAAACACACAATAATTAGCTATGTTGATGAAGTGTGTGGAGCATTTTTCTCAGACAAGAAACTCAAACTTCAAAGACTCAGTCAAAAACCAAAGCACGATGAGAGGAATTTGAAAGGCAGTTTATGTAAACTATACAAGAGGAAATGTAAGGTCTATAAAGTAGCATTGATGTAATGACGGTCGACTCTCTCATTTTGAGTAATGATACATGATGCATAAATGACATGTTGCAAACACAACACAAAGATCTGTTTGAACTCAGTACTAAAAGTGTGAGTAACTCAGACGTCATGATATTTGAAGGGAAGAAAATGGGCTAGATTTGTTTAATTGGTGGGATTTTCCTTGAATGTGTTAAATCCTATAAAAAAAGAAGACAAAGGATCAGAAATAATGATAACAAAAAACAAAAACAAAAACCACAAAAAGCTATGTAGACACAAAGAAGTTAACTTTTCTAGAAAGTCAACACAGAATTATAATAAATATTGTAGTTAACCTATTGAAAAAAAGGGCAACATATTAGGAAATCTGTTATTTTTCATGCATTAGTCACTTATACTTTATGACCCGGCTGCACGGTGGTGCAGTGGTTAGCGCTCTTGCCTCACAGCGAGAAGGCCCCGGTTCAAATCCCGGCTGGGACCTTTCTGTGTGGAGTTTGCATGTTCTCCCCGTGCATGCGTGGGTTTTCATCGGGGACTCCGGCTTCCTCCCACCGTCCAAAAACATGCTTCATAGGTTAATTGGTGACTCTAAATTGTCCCTAGGTGTGAATGTGAGAGTGAATGTGTGTGTGATTGAGGCCCTGAGACAGACTGGAGACCTGTCCAGGGTGTACCCCGCCTTCGCCCATCAGTAGCCGGGATAGGCTCCGGCACCCCGTGACCCTGAAAGGGAAGAAGTGGACAAGAAGATGGATGAATGAACTTTATGACCCGATTCAGAGTTTTCTTGACAATTAGAAGGAGTAAGAATTGAATTCTAAAGCAGAGCTCAGACGAAAAAACAAATATTGTAATCCAAAGTGTGACTCTTAAAGGGGCTATCTCATAATTCTACTTTTTGAGGTTTTAACTCCATTATACTGTTCATTCCAAAAAAGGTATTTTGATCCGTTCATGCATTTAAGAGTAACCCTCAGCAGAAGCCCCTCCCATACCCACAAAAACGAGCAGGTCCTATCATGCTGATGTCAGCATGATGTGAACCGCCCCCTCCAGGAAGAATCTGTGCTGCAAGCTCCGCCCCCAGACTACAACAAACACACACCCACTTGGAGCTCATCTTGTATGTAATCTGCAGAGAAAACAGCAGATCGTACAATGTCTGTTAAGTATAGAAAATGTTTTTTTTTTGGTTCCGAGAGGTTTAGGTGTTTGTTTAAACTCCTAAAAGAAGAGCCAGCACATCGGAAGTGGTTGGATTTTATCTTTGGGAGCGCGGCAGACATCACCAGCAACTCTTTATCTGTGACCGCCACTTCACAGATGACTGTTTGATAACTTTAGCATGTATCAAAGTGGATTAGCCAAGAGACTAAATCTCAGAGCTGGTGCCATTCCTGCAATCAAACTGGATAAAAAAACCAGACCCGTAAATAAATCATGCAGTTTACCGTAAGCATAGAACACACCAGCTAATGCTACAACTTCCACGCACGCATAGATGCTCTTATATTATTTCATTAACTGTAAAAGTGTGTGAATGCTTGATAACAACATGAACGTTTCATGAGGGATGCCACGTGAAGCGGCATTTTCCCTGTATGTAAATACAACTACTCAATGTGTCTTTCAGATCAGATTGTGGGTCAAGAGTGTAAGGCTCCACAATCTGCACATCCATCTTTAAAAATAGTTCGGAGGTTGTTTATTTACAAGTGCGAACCACAGGCTCACTGAGGAGGCTCACTGACGGTCTATGGGCAGGCACAAGGATGGATATTGAAACGGTCCACAATAAGGACTCATAATTCATTAATAATTTGTTTTTTAGTGTTCCGAAGGGAATATATAACCATATATATGGCTATAGTTTACTCTAAAAGTCTTAAAATCATGGTATGGCCTCTTTAACAAAGCAATTTCTTGCAGACACACAGCTATCTGTGCACACTTTCTACATTGTGACATAACACTGAAGGAATGCAAAATTACAGGGGCAATGTTTTGGCATCTTCATAGCTCATAACACCATTCAGTTTTATGGGTCTGTTTTATAGATAACAGTGGGGAGCGACATCTGGAAACTGTTAAAGAAATGTCTGTGAAACGTGTTCAAGCAGTCGTGCCTATGTGGACCTGAAATGAAATTTTCATTCATGTGGTTAGTTTGGGGAAAGGCATCATTTATGAATTCTCCAAGTAACTCAAAGTGTTATACTGCAGAACTAAGATGTACATCACATGGGGAAGTCTTGAAATCTTCATGAGTAAATAAATGTGGCTCAGGGAAAAACCTGACCACTATTAACGGGGTCAGTCTGAATAGGATTCTTGTCTGTTTTCTTGCTTGTTTTTTTTTGAGTAAACATAAAGAAGTGACTTTTTTGGGTTTTGTTTGCGTGCTATCAGCAGGAGCTTAAACAATAACCTCAAGCTGGTGGCTTGAGCGGAAAAACTTAAAATATTATTAAGTCCAAACACAAAAGATGGACCTTGCATCAGCAACCCTGTTCTAAAAACTTGCCTGCATTCAGCTCATTTTACAACAGTAAAAAGATGAGGCACCAAAAAAAAAAGGAAAAAGTATGCTTTGATCTGCTTTCAACAGCTTTTTTAATTGTTTTTTTAATTAACTGAAGTGAAGCTTTGAGTGGATACTTAAGACAGAAGCCTTTGACAGGAGTACCAAGAGAGGAGCTGTGGTTTGTATGAGGAAGTCTGGAGTGGCAGACAAGTACGTTGGAGTTGCTCAGGCCAGACTGACGGATGAGGTTAGATAGGAATCTCTGTGGACTGTGATGTTTGCAGATGACACTGTGATCTGTGGTGAGAGAAGGGAACAGATGAAGGAGAGCATTTGTGTGTAAATGAGGACTCAAGAGGAGGTTACACGAGGGTGCTGCTGACATCAGGCACAAAGAGCCTGAAATTCTGAAACGACCTCAATATTTTTCTTAGGAAAAGTCCCATTCAGTTTAATATCAGTGGAACTCTTCCTGAAAAATGATGGGATTGGCTCTTCCAGGCATTTAAAGCTAGAGATAAATTGAATCTGGACTTACCCCAGGCTCCCATGGCAACCATTACGACTCTGATACGACCGCCGGAGTCTTTACGTAACTTTAAAGGTACAAGACGAAGCTCCACTGCATATGATCTTGTCTGACCACTGCAATGTAGCCTCCAGATCTGTTTCATTAGGTTAACATATTTTGCTAGACGCCAGAGATAAATCACAGCACTTTTTGTGAATTTAGGTCTATTGAAGACCTAAACCTAAAATCATGTGAGTAAATGTAGAGTGTATCCGCTACATTTTCAAAATAAAATCTATTTTCCGCTGTGTGTTTTCACCGTGTTGTAAACATAATGTCATTGTGACTACCAACCCCGGTCTCCCCTACACGTCACACAACACGTGAATTATGAAAATTTTGCATCCAAAGGTGTTGCGTGAATTTCTTAGGGAGAGGAGCAGAGATGAAGCGTACGCCGGTCCGTTGGCTACACACAGTTGCACACACACACTCAGACAGTGGGCCAAAGGCCGGCCCCACCAGTTCCCGAATCACTACCAGCTCAATAGTGAGTGAATAATGAGTGCCTGCATGGAGAAATGGCATCAGCTGACTCAGAAGCAGCTCAAAAATATTCAGTTAATTGCAGAGGGAAATTGACATCTGGAACAGGTGTTTTTTTGTTTGTTTACAAAGCATGATCATTAGTGTTTTTGATGAGTATAGATCCGTAACGGACATTCTTCGCCCCTACGTGAGTTCAGAGTAGAGCCTGTGGCTGCAGCCTCTGTGAGTCATCTTCCATAGCTAGACCCCTCCCGTGATGCACCTGAGCCGTAATGGTTGCCGTGTGAGCCATATTAACCTTTTCCCTTTTCAGATGGAGCTCCTGCAGTAGATGAACCTCACCTCTGGAAGAGTCTCTCATGAATAGTGCTGGAAATCTCAGGGTAACTCGTAATACGGGAATCGTTTGTGAGTTGAAATACTGCGATAGTTTGCCATAACAATATTTTGTCCCACCTCTACTCAAGAACCCAGATATGGAACCGATGCTTTTGTAGAGCTCTTCAAAATAAATAGACCTAATCTTTATCATTATCTGTATCTTTCATGGCATACCAAAACAGTGGCAGAACAGAACAGATGACCTGACCACCTTGGACCCAGCATGTCCACCATCCCTGTTCCTGTGGGAAATCGCCTGAGGAGGGTCACCAGGACAACCTTCATGTTCCATGTCCCTGAGGATGTTCACATCTCATCCCCCTTGGTTGTACTTCCTGTTACAGAGGAGGGTCACAAGGACTGCTCCTCTTCACATCTGTTCCTGAACAAGGGTTCTGATACCCCTCACATCCGTCTGGCTGCGGGAACCCTAAATGTTTTTTGGATTTGTTCTTATTTTGCTTTTCCATGGCCCCTCCTCCTAGGTTTTTGGACAACTGGGATCTGCCCTTTTCGGGAGGGGCACTGTAAGGGTTCTGTTGCTTTGTTTGGTTTGTTTTTGGTCATGTTTTGAGTTTCCCTGTCAGTCACACCAGCTCCAGGTTAATCATGATTCACAGCTGTTTGATTTGAGCCTATTTACGTGTCTGGTCATCTGTTCTGTTATGCCGCCTTTTGTTGCTCCCATGGTTTTTGTCACGTTTTAGTTTATTGCCTTGTTTGCTCGCCTGGTCTCTTGCGTTTGGGTCCTCTACCACCAATTCCTGATACTAATTTGTCACAAAAATTCCATCTGCTGTGAATGCAGCTTTAGGGTTTAGTGGTGGAGAGTATCAAACAAGGCTTCTAAAATGAAAAACATGCTGTACATTCTAAAAGGAAACAATCCCAATTGTTAATACCCATATGTTTTATGGGTATTGATTGAAGTATAGAAGGCATTAAAAGAAAGTCTTGCTTTTTTGTTGCCCAGTTTTAATTTTTTGTGGGTAAAATACTTTTATCCCAGAGAAAATAAGAACTTTAAAGTTGCATAATGTGCAGACAACAGGTTGGTCATTGAGTTTCCACTTGAAATTTTGGGAACTCACTTTGACTGTCAAGTTCACTGTTTAATCACTTTTCCCTATAGATGCGGTAGAAAAAAAACTTTATATTTCCTTGTTAAAATGTCTAAGTTTTGGGGTTAAAGAAACAGCTAAATCTTTGTACTTTTAGTAAAAGTAATCAGAGATAATTAGAACATTGTGGGAGCAATTACATTTCTGTTTGAAAATGGTTCATCTCTGAAGGGAAATCAAGCTGTTGACTCACCAGAAGCACCCGTGGAGCTCTTTAGGAGCCTCTGGAGAGCTCAGCAGTGAATGCAGACTCCCGTGTGATGTAGAGGTCAATGTAGTTTGACTCAACAATGTGAGAAACTGATGGATTTGATGCAGGCGCAGTCACGGCTGACTGCAGATTCAACATAATGAAGGAACAAAGCGAGAGCGGGGAGTGTTGATGTAACCCAGAACATTTTCTAAAGTTTAGAAAAACAAGACTGAAGGAGAACGCTTTGTCTGCTGGGTTGTTTATGATGATCATCCTCACAAATTTTAGTCCTGTCCTTTACATTAAAGCTGCTTCTTCTCATAAATACTGATAATTATATCTTATTTATGTACACATTATATCATACCAAACTTTTGTGAGCTAATAAAACACAAATTGTGTTTTTAACGATGTTCTTATGGCACATATAAAGGACATACATAGAGAAAACAGCTTAAAATGACATTTCTGAGAAGAACTGAGTTATTTTGTGAATCAGGAACAGATGGAAATATGTTGTTGGGAAAAACTTGTAGGTATGAGGTAGAAGCTACTACGGCAAGCCACAAGCTTATTTTTATTTTTATTTTATTTTATTTTATTTTATTTATTTATTTATTTATTTTAAACCTTCCCAGTAGTGTTTTAATTATGATTATGAAGTTTTTCACCCCCAAACTCTAAAAACAGGATTTTCCTCAGAGAGGAACGTC
This sequence comes from Oryzias melastigma, assembly GCF_002922805.2. Taxonomy (NCBI): domain Eukaryota; kingdom Metazoa; phylum Chordata; class Actinopteri; order Beloniformes; family Adrianichthyidae; genus Oryzias; species Oryzias melastigma. The sequence continues at coordinate 22,584,982 of NC_050523.1, read as the reverse complement.
ATTCTTTGCATTCTAATAAAAGTTGTTAAAAGATTAGTATAGAGAATATCCAGTGTCGCTTTATGCCGAATACTTTTCATTTGAAATGATTGACAAACATCATTATTAGCAACAATGTCAATCAGTATCTGGTTTCCGTGAAAAGACAATTACATTTCAGAAAACAGAATCAATTTCCCAGAATCAAAATGAAATGTTAAAATAACAAAACACATTAAAAAACTTGTAAAAACAACTTAAAGCGCATATTCTTTTCCTCTGTTTATTTTGTTTAGAGACAAAGTTCTTAAAGTAAATGAATGCATTTAACTGAATAGATTGAAAAATATATTATAATTTGGATTCCACACCAATGTTGTCATGTTTTTATTTGTTAGTAATAGGAGAAATATGATAAATTTGTACCAAAGTCATTATGTCAGAAATCAATTAAATCTGCTGCAACAGGAGAATCTTATAAAACAGATTACTTGGGTGTATTTTATTTTGAAAAGAATTTGAATGTACTTCTGTTATTAAAAAAAAATACCGGTTCATATAAAAATATAACACTTTTTTAATTCAACTGTAATGATTTAAAAGCTGCATTTGATAAATGAATGGTTTTATGGCCACAGAAAGATAAATAAAATGTATTTTTCTAGATAACAAAGTGGGACTTTGTGGTTCTCGTTGGGTTAATATCAGTAACAGTAGTTGAAGTGATCTTTTTTCTTAAGAGATTCCTGTTGGACTGTGGTCCTCCTCTTTCAGCTCCCTGTTAGTTGAAACAAATGGGAATCAAACTTTGCTCTCACTAAATCAAAGGGATTATTTTTTCCTTCTTCTACAGGAACAAGTTGGCTTCTTTACTGAGCACCAGCATGTTCCTATGAATAGGTCATTCTCTTCCAGCAGTAAAGCAGTCAGGTAAACCTTAAGCTCTCTGGCAGCTCCATCTTTCAATAAATGTTTCTGAAAATTGAAGGTAATTGGTGGAAAATAGATTTTCGGTCGTGTTTCACTTAGAATCCATCATTTTGTTGCTTCTAAATCCTCTACTGTTGTTTTTGCCACCACAGCGCATAGATTTTGTCAGGACATTTTTAAAAAGATTTCCGATGACCTGGTGCGCTCTATAAACGGTAGCAGATATGAGTGACAGTTGGACCAAACCACGGTTTGTCTGCGGCGGCCGAAGTGAAGTCGATCAGAAACAGACAGGGTGTTTGCTTTGACATGATTCTGTAAAGGTGCAGCAGAAAATGACAAATCTGTGACAGAAAGTTGGAGTTTTATGATCCTCTGACAGATGTTTTCTGGAAAGGAGTTGCTCATATCAAAGTGAGCCGACTTTCTCCTCGTGTTTGGTTTGTCTTTAGCTTTCACTTGACTTCAGAAAACCCAAAAATCTGGTGTTTTCTCTCTGTCAGTTCTCCTTTTTTTCCTATATTTATTAGAGTCCCACCCCCCCAGAGGAAAAGGTTGTGTTTGTTTTCGGGGGTTGGATCAACATGGTTGTCCACTGCAGGGATGGTCGTGGGCAAAACGAAAAGCAAAACAAACTGTCAGCATTTTAGTTTTTTGTTTATTTACGGGATTTTTTTATGCAAGAACATCAATTTTAGTTTCAATTCCATGTTTTTTTTCTATGAACACTTGTACAGGCAGATCTCCTATAGAGTTGCAGATAGAGCCGGGCTGCTTTGAGCTTGCTCACATTCAGACGGACTGCTGCTGCTGATGTCTGCAGCCGCTGACACAGCTGGAGGGGGGGCTGATGTCTTATTTAAGCAGGAAAGGAGTCCTTTGTGTACTTTCTGCTCAGTTTTGCTTGCACATGCTCACACTTTACAACAACAGCGCTGGGTCTCAGTGGGGTACCTATGGAGGAAAAGTCAGCATCTGGAAGCCATTGACTGAGTGATTATCCTGTCTGGGCTGTCAAGATTACAATCTGCACGGCCAGTTACCAAATTACAGTTTTTTTCTTTTTATGTCCTTGAAATACTTATTCCTACACACTTGTGGGGAAAGTAGGTGTCTCAAGTTTAAATACTTACATTTATGCCGAAAAAAAAAAGAATTTAGTGACGATTGAGGCTTTCAAAACTTTAAAACTTACTGTTAGAGGTTGAGTAGTTTGTCTTCTTAGTCCCTTTGAAACTGTAGGGCTGGGCTGATAAAATTAATCAATCAATTTGAATTGATCTAAGCTTAATAGATCAATAATCAATCCATAAAAATAGAGATCATAAAGCGTAGTCTCCTAGCTTGATGCTAACATATAGTAGGATTTCCCATAGGATGGCTAATGTTAACGCACGGTCAACATAAACATACATTGCTGACTAAATGAACATCTTTATAAACTCACAGGTATGAATTTTCCAAACTCGTCTAAGGAAACTTTTTTTGAGTACCATTTGAGGTCTAAAGCACTGTTTTTTTCCCATTTTTTGGCTTCTTCTTCTGGAATAAGGTGCACTGCAGTAGCTTAAGCTTCACCTAGTGGCCAAACTGAAACATCCTCCAGGAGAAGCAGGACAATGTTTACAATGTTAACAATTTTGTTAGAGCTTTTTTTCAAACTCCTTTCTTCAAGAAATTTGGTCAAGCAAAGTCATCACTTTCCTAAAATCTTGCTTTACTAATTTACTTTTCCTGAACTTTAAAATAAACCATGACAAATGTAACTGGAAAAAATATCTAATTACATATTAGAAAGGCTGTTTTAGTTCTATTTTAGTAAAATTGTTTGCTTTGTCATTTACTTACTCATCAGTGAAGCTTTTCTAAAACTTGTACCATCGTCAATACTCTCAAAATCTTTTATAGTGGTAAGTAAACTGCTGACATAGAAATGTGGGACTATCAAACCATATTTAACCTTTAGTACTCTTCACCTTTGATGATGAGGTAACTGGGGAATTGTCAATTCTCTCCTCTGGGGAGCGGGAGAGATTTCAGATCCCCGGTGGATCGCCCACGCTCCCACTCTTGGCCGTGGACCACGCCCCCGACACCATCCTGCATCTCTAAGTGAGAGTGATTCCTGCTGGGTCGTCTGTCCTCCTGCTCCTGGCCGTGGACTGCACTTCTGCTTCGTCTTGACTATGGACTTAATCATCACTCGTCCCTCAGCTCCATCTGAATGAACTCTTTTAGATACGTAGTTGTAGAAGCTAATCTTTCTTTAACAGTTCTGGTATCGCCTTGTCCGTCCTGGGATAGGATCATTCTTCATGTGGGAATCCCTAAGGTTTCTTCTTTTTCCTGACTCAGGTTTTTTCAGAGTTTTTCCTTACCGAGAGGGAGGGTCTAAGGACAGGGATAACCAGTTTTATTTAGTCTTAGTTTTTAACAATTGTTCATATTTTGAAGCCCAATGAGGCAAATTCCTTTGTGATTTTGGGGTATATAAATAAAATTGGATTAAATGGAATTGAATTTTAAATTGTCAAAAATTTGGCAATGACCAACAGACAGCCCTTTTAAAGCCCCATTTATAGAGGTCAACACCAAAAAAAGTTGATTTAGTGTTTGGTCACTCTTTAAATGTGCTAGTGTACTTGAACACACTTTTCAGTTTAAAATGTTTACTCTGGACTGTTGCTGCCAGATACACAAATCTTGCTTTAGGCTTTTTCTTTCACAACTCTATTCCAAAATATGAAAGACTTGGAGTCATAGAATTCCAGCCAGGGACAAACCATGATTATTCATCATTGATCAATTTTCAAAGTTTTGTACTTTTGTTTTGAAAGGGACGCTACCCATTCGTCATTAAAAAATCAGAGTCCCTGATTGGTCAAAGCTCAACTGGTTCAACTTTCAAAGCGTGTTCAGTTTTTTGGACGTAGAGACCAAACACTCACTAAAATACAAAAGTGCAGAACGCAAAAGTCAGAAGTGATGACAAGCCCAAAGTGAACGTAGCATCACAGGGTCCCTACCCAGTGTGAAGGATTTAGGGCGTTAGAACTAGGGGTGTGCCAAAATATCGATATTGCGATATATCACGATATTTAGTCCTGCGATCGATTCTCGATGGGTTCTCACCGAGTATCGATATTATATTTTCATCACCTGCAGACAGTCACCTGTAAGGGAAGTTGTGACTGGCTAATCTAATTCCAAAGTTTGGGTATTTTTAGGAACTTCTGATGCACATCTGGACCCTGACAGACAAGGCTTCAGTGCTCGTCCGAAGACGTTTCCATGAAGTCTTCTGTCCAGATGCTGAAACACAAACACGAACAGTGAGGCAGCGAGGGGAAGACAGATGACTCCTGGCATTTGAACCGTTCTGGTTTCTCGTAACTTTCGTGGTGTCTCTGGTGATCTTCCAATGTTTTAACGTTTTTGTTCAGTAAACTGCAAACTGGGTTTCCCAGAAATGAGGCGAGGGGAGATCAGCAGGGGGCCATAAATACCACGGTGAATCACAGTTTTTCCATGTTTTAAACTTTTGATTGGCGGCAGACTATTGCTTGTATTTTGATAATATTGTTGAAATCACCCCTCCCCTTTTCACAGCCTCAAATAAGAATTACTTACGAGTCTGAAATTTTGAAAACGGTTAAAGAAGTCAGAGTTTTAGAGTTAGATACAACAGAAGTGTAATGGTAATTGTATATAACAATTTATGGGATTTACATGTGAAAAGAGGAAAAATTGAAAGTTACTGGCATATTGTATTGTTTTCTTTAAATTTATATATTGTGAATTATTTAAGTTACTGAAAAAAGATGGCTTAAGCATGCATTTGCTTCTGCTTATCCCCTTTTCAAACATATTTATTGAATTTGGTTTGTGACTTTTCTTTTATAAAAAGGGATTGCATTGATTTTTTGTTTTTTAAATCTTGTTATAATGTTTTACATGTTTGAAATTAATCAAATCAGATTAAAAAAAGTATGATGCCTTAGTTAAGTCTGTGGTCTATACAGCCCAAAAACCCTTGGTGGATTAACAAATATGGACAGAGGCTGCATTAAAGCTAACTTTTCTTGAAGTGGATGCATGAGCACTGACACTTTAAAACTGGATGATTCCAGCCCCCAGTTTAAGAATCTGGACTGTTCTCCAACAATGTAAGATCATTAGTGTCACAACTTGTTGCTGTTCACAGTCTGACCGATGAGGAAAATTTAACACCATTGCGGAGTTGTTGTACATATGAAAAAAGGGATTAATTTTAAATAAATCAACAATTTGACTAAACACATCCATAGCACAGGAGTTAAACTTAGCAACACTCAGATTAACCAGAAACACGAAGGACCCCAATAAATGTAAAGATCCATTCTGAAGAAAATTGTGTTTTTAGCATGTTCTATCTTGTATATATACAATATAAAATTGCACTTCTGAGTATTTTCTTCGTTTAAATCACTGTGAATCAGAAGCAGACGAAAATTTCAGTTTGAAAAACAGGTTAATTGCTTTGCAGAAAATATGCCACAAGCTCACAGCTACAAGCACTCAGCAACAGGGAAGGGAAAGGGGTCCGGGGTTGCTCCACGTCAACGGTCCTGCCCACAACTCAGAGGAAAACGTCATAATCATAGTAAATGAACTCTGGGAAAGCTCTTAAAAAAGATCAAAAGTTGATTAGAGAGGGACTTTAAATTGTTTGTCATAAATTGAATTACATTTTCTAAATTCCCTTTAATTCTTTGAATCTAGAAGGCATCAGTTTACAGCTGAAGTCCTCTCAAAGTTCTATACTCTAAAAAAAAGTATCCAGCCAAACAATACTACAGTTACTTACCATTGTCATGCTTCAGATTAGTCTCCATCATTCAAAAAAAACATGACCAATTTATCATAATATTAATATTTAAAAATTTGAACAAAATTTTAGTGTCTTCCCACATACTGAACATTTAGCTGTAAAGAGTGGCTCCTCTTAAATGAATATAAAGGAACCTTAATCCATAAAACACAACTCAATACGAGTGAGCGTGATCTAATAACAGCAGGCGAGCACACAAGGTTCAATAAAATGGCTTGACACTGTAAAAACAGTTTAGAAGAGTTTCATCTGAAAACGTTTTCCTAAAACTGAATGGTTTTGTATGACCTCCTCCAGAAATTTTTTAATGTGTGAGAAAAGTTTTATTTGTTTTTCTAATCCAGTGGTCTGCAAACTGTGATTCTGCAGTCACATGTGGCCCTTTTACCCCTCCCTCGTGGCTCTGTGGTTAAAAAAATAAAAACTTTGAATTTTAGAAAGTAACGTATAAAGTAAGGGAACCACAAGTTCAACTTATGCAGTTTGACAGATTTTTGAGCAACGTACAAAAAAAAACAATTGTAGAGCCAGAAATTAGGCACACTGTATTATAAAGCAGATTTTCTATTTTTGAACAAATTAAAAGTTTTTATGTGCACCATATAGTTTCGAAAAGTACAGGAAGGGTCACTTAATAAGCTCTGATTTAATTTTGGTTAGTTAGATTTGCAAATTTCTCACTGAAATGCACCATAAAAAAAATTTTAAAACAGGGGGGGGGCACTCAAGTCAATTTCTCATTCACGACGTCCCATCTGGAGCCACAAAGTCTTCCTTTACCCTTAAAAAAACAAAAAAACACAAATTTTAAACTGTGTTACTGTAACTATTGTGGCAGTTATAGATTGACTTTTTTGGCAAAGAAAAAAAAATAGAAAATGGCTTTTTTTCCCCAAAATATGAAATAACTTTTGATGGAGGTTCACTTCCTTTCAAAATAAAAGACACTCTGTATCACATGGGATCATCACAATGCAGAAAATAATGATAGCAGGTAATTACAAAAAATAGTATGCAGTTTATTTTGCTGTTTGTCATGCATCTCTGCCAGAAATTTGTAAACCAAACTAACCAAAATTAAATTAGAGGTAATTAAGTAAAACTTTTTGTTTTCTTTATCCATAAATATTGCTTGAAAATACCAAATCCACTTTATAATCCGGTGTGCCTTAATTATGAATTCTCTAATTGATTTTCTGTGGTAAACGGCACTCGAAAATCTGTCAAAACGTTTTAGTTAGGTGAACTATGAGAACTTCTTGGTAGATTGCTGGAGCATTATGGGTACTGTAGTCAGGAGCCTCACAGTGTGATATGTACTGTCCTTCAACTTTTTGTGGTTGTTTTGAGTTCTATAATTACATAATCCTGTGTCCGAGCATTCTGCCCTGTTGCTGGAGTGGTTTGTGAGAGTGGAGCTCCTCCTGCAGACCTTTGGTCCTCCTCTGACTCTGTTATTTACTTCCAGCTGCCCGTGCCAGGCTCCATCCTCATCTTCCTCCCCTCCTCCTCCTCCTCCTCTGACATGTCTAATGGAGGTCTGGAGCTAGTGAGGGTCCTTGTGAATTATTTAGGAGCTCTGGTGCACTTTACAACCTGGCCTGCAAGTCTGCCCCGGACATTTGCCCTAAGTGCATTAGTGTAATATTCCAGGAGGAAACGATCCTTTATTGAATAAAATGATCAATAAATTTGCCTTGGTGCTGTGGAGGCTCCTGTTTCTGTAGAAAATCAGGCCAAACAAGGAAAAAAACCTCAAAAGCAGCCACGCTTGAGGATTATTGAAAAAACAGGATTAATTACATTTTAGGCTTAGATTAGAGAGAAATCTTTATTTTTTCATTACTTTAGTTAACAGAGGTTTATGAAAGTTGATGCCAGACTTTACGCTTAAGAAAACAAAATAAGCAAAATACGGATTTAAAAAAGCTAAACTAAGCTGCACACCATTGACAACATTTGTACACATTCCCTAAATACTCAATATTCTTCATAAAGGTGTTTGTGAAAAAACATATTTTCTATTTACCAGTTCCTGATAAAAGCACTGCCACTGCATGCATATTTTCATAAAATTACTAATGCAAATTAAAATGATCAAAATATCCTAAATCGCATAGAATGTGAGTTCTATTTTGTCACTATTTGTGTTTTATGGAGTTCTGGGTGGCCTCTATGGGGTCAGATCGGGATCAACTTCAAGTGAAAGAAAA
>NC_050523.1:22561296-22576950 GCF_002922805.2 Oryzias melastigma | reverse complement strand
AAAATTAAACAATGGAATTACAAATTTGATCAAATATATTTTTAAATTTAAAAGAAATATTAAAATCTTGAAATATTCACTTGAAACGAAAAGACAAAAACCTGAGTGATAGCCTAATAAGCCTAAAACTGTTACCCAATGAAAGGTAATGTTTTTTTTGGTAAAAGATTCTGTTGTTTTTTTCAACTTTTTTTGTCTTCTTTGCTTTCAGTTCTCAGTTTACAGCTTCATTTCAGATTTTTCAAGTTTTCGCTGTTGAGCCTAATTGTCCAAATTTTTTTATCATAAACTTAATTCCTTCCACTGTATCTGGGAGGAGGTACAAAAAAAGTTTTTAGCCTCATTGCTACATGGACACATTGACTGTAAATCTCATTTACAGTCAAAGGATAGAAGACATGAATGACGTTGAGAGATCAGGTTTGTTTATTTCTACAAAATCATATCTTCATGTCTGGGTTCAGGAAATCATTTAAAGATTCCCTCCATTTGGTGAGCTTCACCATCTGCTGCAGGAGCTAGTGATGGAGGTACTTCTGTCTCTGTGACCCAGTTTGATGGCTTGCTGTCCCACATCAGTCTGAGGAGGAAAAAACAACAAATCAAAATTAAATGGTCTTTTTATTATTGTCACAATGCAAATAAGAAAAATGTGTTTAAAGTTCATGATCAACTGCAGATAAACACACCATGAGCCAAAGCTGAGTTTCTGATTGGCTGATGTGACATGTTCAGATATTTGAACTGTAGACACGACAACCAAATGCACCACGACCCCCAAGATGTGGTCCTGCCGGCAATCCCCCTCGCTCAAAACACACCGTCTGTTGCGTCTGTATATTGACTTGAAAGAGCCATACCATTACAAACCAACTTTTCAATAATTATACTGTTCAATCCTCACTATAAAGAACCAATGTCTGAGTAATCCTCTAAAAACCACCACTCTCAGTACCAGCCCCTCCCATACCCACGAAAAGGACCGGGTTCTCATATGCTGATGTCACAAAGTGAGACCGCCCCTTTCAGGAAGAGTCTGCTCCGACAGCACCGCCCCAGTCTACCACCCACTTCCTCCATGGAGCTAGCAGTGATCAGCAAAAACTTTTATTTTAGATGCACAATTCCGTTTATCTTCCAATTGTGTCCTGTCCAGCTCAAACAGGTGTTTGTTACTTTAGAGGCGGGGCTCCTTTATATAAAATGATGCTGTTTATTACAATGCCTTACTGATGTATGATAGCACAGCCTGGTGCTGTTTTTTAGATTGACCAATGTGTTAGAGTGTCATTTCACGTCTCTAAATATTTCATTCTTCCCTTTTGGTTTTTAGTTTATTATTGTTGGGACATTTACTTATTTATTTTTGCAATGCCTTAACGAGTGGCTGTTGTGACAGCGAACAGCTAGGGAAAGACCAAGCGACAGCTTGGAATGACAGCTGGCAGGAAGGAGAAGACCCCATCTGGGGCCATCACAGTTTAGCATGATGGCAGTGACCCAAGAGTGTCGGATTACTCTGTTAAAACTACAGTTGAACCCAGATCAATATCCTTAGAAACAGTGAAAATGACTCACAGCTGGGGCCCAAGTTAACAACCTCAGAACGGATGTAACGACTAGAATCAAATGTAGAGGAAAGGCAAGCACAGATCTGCCTTTGTGGATGGAGGAAGGAAAAAGGGCCTGAGACTAAAGCAAGGAATGGAAGAAGGGAAATAATGGCTGAGCTGCACTCACTAATGTGCCTTCAGCAAAGTCACCCAAACTAGCTACTGGCTAGTGATCAAAGCTTGCAGGATTTCAGCATCACTAAACAAAGGAGTAAGAAGAATCAGGAGAACTTGTTGTCCAACGAAAGAGGCAAGAAACCTGGAGCTTACTGCCCAATAAGACAAAAAGTGGACAACTTTGAAGTTAGACTAAAAAGGACATTACAAAAAATGTTTGACAAAATGAGTGAAATTACATTTGATTACAGAGACAAAGAGAGGATTTGATTTTTTTTGAAAAAGGAGAAAATGCTTTTGCAGTATAACCAATGTCAAGGTGGAAGCTAGACAGAAAGGAGAAAGAAATTGAGGAGAAGGCCACAGAAGAAGGAAAAGAGAAAATGATTGTGCTGCGATGTGAATTCCCAACTAGACTGGCAGCTTCGAGAAGAATAGAATCTCCTTTTAAAAAAGGGAAAAAGTTGCAGAAAGATTCAATCATATCTTAAAACGTTCACTAAAGCCCTCTTCAACATGGAGAAGGAGAACCTTTCATAGACGGAATTGAAAGCTAACTTAGAGGAAACACATGAAGATAAAGAGAAAAGGGGAAAGCTACACTAGAACTGTTGGCGGGTTCTTAATGTCACAACGGCATTGCATGGAACCTGGACTACTGAGCACCGCATTAAAGTTCTCAATCTCACCGATGAAATCACTCTCATTGTCTGATTCCACTCTCAGCCACAGTCACAGCTGAGAGGGTGATTGCCCTATTTATTAAGACACACCCACATCAAGAAACTCATCATCACCAACAAACAGGAAATAAGAACGGATTTCAAAATAAAAGACACAAAAATACAGGAAGTAACTGGTGTTTGGGATTACATTCCAACAAGAACAAATTACCCATAAATCCCCAACGTAATTTTACAGTCTGTTCCCTGTATTCACAAAAACAGTGTATTACGCCTGGTTCACACCGCACGTGGAACGGTCGCTTCCATTTGGCGTCCTTGTTAACCTATGGTTTGGTTCACACCAGATGCGGCCGGCTCGCGCAGAGCAGCGATCGTTTCAGCCTCTGGTCTAGTTTTTGCGTGAGCAATCTGCATCAATCCTGGTAGGAAGTTACGCCAAGACACACATGAGAAAATCTGGTCAATTTTCAAAGTATAATCAATTTCGCACAATAAAATAGCACTATTGACAAATGCAATCATATTTTTATATCTAAACAGGCTGTAGAGAGGAAACTACAGTATTCCCACCAGTATTCTGTGAATACGCCAAATCCACAAATACGGAGAACCAAGATTGAACACATGGAGAAACAGGAAAACTATTCTATTGAATATTGGGATTTATTCACACCCACATTTAAGAAATTTATATAAATTTTACAGCTTTTAAGAGATTTTATAATTATAATTTTAGATATATAATTTATTGGAGTGTGTGTGTGTGTGTAGCGGATGGGCTGGCATGCTCTTCAACGGCGCTCCCCTCCTGGGGAATTCCTGCATCTCCCGTAGCGCCTTATGAAGCAAAAGTTTCATACAAGCATCTTGAGTTGGAGTTTTTGTGATGAAGCGGAGGAGTCACGTGACTAAAAAACACAGATTAACTTAGTGAGATGACTGCGTCTGTGTCTAAAAACACAATCAACAAGAGAGAACCAGAGAGCAGTTGGTGACAAGTCAAGATGGACGATGTCAAATTAATTGTAGAAGCTGTAAATAACCACAGCTGAGCAGAAGCGCCTACTGACCGTCGCGAAAAAATACGCATCTGGTGTGAACTGGAGGTGAAGCGGATTCCGCGACCATTCCACTTGGCAGCGCTTCCGCATGAATACAACTTTTTTGCAAGTTTGTTAATTTTATATTTGCAACATCCTACAAGCTAACCATTGTCCTGTAGAAACAGTCTTGATATCAACTTTACACCAAATGACAAGAGACTCGTGGATACATTTTATCATGAATAAAGTTCAGTCCTGTGTCCCAGCAGATGATTTGTAAAGTTTAGAAATGACATTTATCTGCTTCTTCATTTAACAGACTTCTGGTTGAGTGAATGCTGGGTTATAACAACTGTTCAATCATCCGGTAAAACTATAAAACCTCCGTATGAAAATGCAACTACAACCTCCTTATTACTGCCACCTGCCAAATTTGCTGAAAAACTTGCATTTCGGTGGCTGCGCGATGGCATTCTGGGATATGTGACTGTAGTCTATTTAAAGGATTGAATGATCAGATTGTTGTTTTTCGATCAAAGGTCATCTTCCAGGTAGCATTTTGACAATCATTTTATGAAAACTCTCTCTGATGTCAGAGACATGTATGAACTGTCATAATAACCACTCAGCTCCTTCACAGGCCGTATTCACAACCTCTGTGTCTTGTTGGACCTATAACAGCAGATATCCAAGATGTCAGGAAAACTGATCCCATTCCCACGGGAATGAGAAATGAGCAACTGCAGCAGCAAAGTCATACTCAAAAAAGATAGATCATGGATTTTGACCTTAAGACCACATTTAAAGTTTATTTTTAACCAAAAAAAGGCAAAAGGATCCCATACTTTTATTTACAGCTTGTCGTCAGGAACCTCCTAAAACTCCACTGGGAATGATCTCAGATCAGAGCTGATGTTTTCCTGGCAGGCTGACTGACTCACCAAGTGGGTCGAATTACAAAACGCCATAGATATCTTTATGTAGATAGATCAGCCACACTGAGCGCCCAAACAGCCTTCTAAAGGAAATGCTGCTGTTTTTTGACAAAACATGCTAAAAATATTCTGTGCTGCCAAATTGGGCTACATTTTGTGGGACAAAATAGGAGTGTAAACACTCATATATGTGTGTTTATATGAGTATATGTGTGTGTACGTATGTTCTCGTATAACATTCATAAATATCGACTAAATACTGCATAGCAAAAACAAACAGTGTTCCCTCGTTTATAGTTCTAAAGATAACCTCCGATATGCAAAATTCCTCCTCACTACACACTTCATACACTTTTCTCAGACAGATATGAACATTTACTCTTGTTTAAGGACCGACTTTGATGGTTTTTGGTGTTTATAACATGATATTGTAGCATTTAACTGACGATAAAGAACACATAATGAAAATTACGATTAAAACTGGATTTCTGAGTATTTCTCTATTCAAATTGTTGTGAATCAGGAGCAGATGCAAACAAACTAGTGAACTAGGTGCTACAATGGCGCGGCAGAAGCTCCCTGCTCCGCTCCATTCTGATACATCCACTTGCAGACAAATAGATCCTTTGTTTTCCTCATCTGACCTGGATCAAAACTGTGCGCCTGAATAGCTCCATTGTTGCTCACCACTTTCTAATGTTAGGTTGTGGGTGTGAGGGGTTGTAAGCTAACGGGAGAAAGTGTAAACAAATGGATGATTGGAAGTCAGGAAGCAGAAAAAGAATCTGCAAAACAGCGAGACGATGAAAGGTGAACCGTGACATAAAGCCTGACTTAACAAACAGCTCGATTTTTTTTTTATGAAAGGCTGTTTCCATGAGGGTGTTTAAAAGGGCAAATTACTTTCTGATTAACTTAATCTTTGCTTTTTTACTGATAGTGTTCAAATGTAAGTGTCAAGAAAAACTGTTGCACTTTCATAAATTCCTGCTTCCATGATCATAACTTTAAATGACAGTAAACAGTTATCAGAATGAGGTTTCTGCCACTGCAGTTTTTATGTTACTGAATTGGTTGCCTCATTCTCAGGTTTGCTTAGTGTTTTTCAATTTTTAAAAGCACAGATTACGAACTTGTAACGGGTGTTAAAACTAAAAATGAACTTGCTAGCTACTCCTCCTGGGTGGATGTCAGGTTTAAAGAAGTTACTAAAGCATATTTTATGGATTAGCACCAACATTTTTGGGCACCCTTTGATTAAAAATTCTTATGGTGCATTCACACCGGACGAGGCAGGCATCGCAGGGGCATCAAGTTTTAATGTTAAGTCAATATAAAGACATAGTAAAACGTGGCGTGTCGCAATTTGGGTGTCGAGGGTGGCAAGGCATGATAAGCGCATAAACCAATCAGGGACTCAGCTTTGGGAACGCGACTAGATTAAAGGGTATAAATAAAAATTCAAGATGTCTGCTCAATGCAAGGATTTTTGTCATGAACTTTTTATCAATCCACGGGGGGCAAAAGGTTCCCGGAAACTGTCCCAGTTACTGTTGGACAAAAGCAGGATACATACTGGATAGATCGTCAGCCCGTCACAGAGCTCATTGAGCTGGATGGACGGCTACGCTAGCCAGTGGGTAGTTTAGCGAGCTAGTGAGCTCCACTCTTGAGTTAATGCTCAAACTGAGCCACAGACAAACGGAAGTAATGTTCAAAACTGCCCTCAGGTGCAGTTTTCACCGCACGAGTGAAGTACACAGAACCAAGAGAGACTGAAAGATGTGGTGAGAACAAACTCAGCGATGTGATTCCCTACGTCTTTGTAGAGCTCTCCAAAACATATAAACCCAAGCTGCAAACCTGCTGCGTTCGGTGTGAATGGCCCCACCAAACTTTCTCAAGAGGCTAAGAAATGTAGCTGCTCACCCAGTGACTAATACACTTCTACTTGTTTGGGTTTTTCTTTATTCAGAACCACAGTTTCTATCAGACACAACTCTCAGACACAGCATTCACCCTACAACAAATCTTTTTATCTATAACCCCCCACCCCACCCCCAAGTTGAGTCCATCTCACACCCAATTTAAAATAATTCAAAAATGTGGAACTCACTTACATGGTTGCTACACTGACACTCCTTTAATAAGCCCCTCGCTCCAGGGGTCCTTAGAGGGTAACTGAACAGGGAAGTTGGAGGCTGACTCCGCCCACAGCTTAAATGTGAAAATCCAGTCAGTGGGGTGGATCTGGGGAACAGGACTGTTATCATTACTGGAGCTGCAGATCATGATGTCAGACTTCTGAAATGCTAGGATTTAAATGGTTTGACCAATCACAAAATGCAACAGTAATACCTTGATTCAACCTGTAGGGGGCAGCACACAGACAGTTTTTGACCATATTTTTAAGAATTAAAGAAGTTTATTTTTATTTGTAAAAATGACCTAGCAAAAGCGATGGTGTAACTTTTTATAATGAAAGTGTTCTAGGGTTAAGAGCAAACCATAAAATCTAGAAAACCCATGTTCCCTTCCCAAACAGCAACATTTGTCTTGCTGGAGTTTAAGGCTTACCTCAGTTATCCTCTAGAACCCACCGTAGATACACTAGGATTGCTTGGAACGAGAATGAGCACCTCTGGGGTCAAAGTTCACGGTTCTTGATTGGAATTGGATAGTTTGTCCTCTCCAGGTGAGTGGTGAGCCACTGTTCTATTAAAAGGAGCTTAATTGTCTTGGGATCAGGCTCCTAAGTGAGGGTAGGATGGAGATGAACAGACGAATCGTAAAGTGGCTATGAGTTACACCATTTAGTGGTAATTCCTGCAGATGTTTCTGTTTCTGTTGTTTTGTTCTATTTATCCAAAGTGGTATGAAATGGTGATATCTTACCCTTTTTTCATTTTGATTTCTTCGGGGTGTATTGAAAATATAGCTGGACATCTGACATGCTTCCCTGGTCCTTAACTTGGAGTCATGCTGCACATTTGTTGCTGTTCTTTCAGTTTTCATTTCTCAACATTTATTTCACTGAGGATGCTAACTGTATGAATCCTATTGTTCAAACTGTTTTTGGATGTTTGGCTTTTAAACATTTCTGTTGTTCATGAGGTGACAAAATGTTGTTTGGGCCACAAAGAAACTTTCTTCCACACTGTGACTTAAACGTAAAGGTCAGGAGGCATACCAGTTTTATTTGAAAATCTGTAAATTGTGAAACTGAAAGCTGGTGTGTTTATTTGTGCTTCACCCCCCTCTAACATCCGGCTTCTCCTGCCAGCTGCCTGTTAGCAGCCCACAGGAGCCCAGCAGCTCTGCCTCAACCCTCTGTTTGTTTGACTTTGTCAGAATTGAGTAGAGACGTGCAGACTGGAGGCATGGAAGCTAAAAGCGGGACACACTTGCTAAACCCAAGCCCATCTCGGACAGTTTTTGAATTTAGGGGGTTATTGCACTCTTGCATTGGACGATGCACCCATGGGTGAGACCCATGCTACTGGTACTCTGAAACTCTTTACGCCAAGCTTTGCATTCTTTTTGGACCTCAATGCTGACAAGCAAATTCATCAAACGGAGGAAACTTAAACACAGAAAAACAGACAGAAGTGACTGAAATGGGTATTAAACCAGAAAACCATACTACCAAAAGATCAATTATCTCATTAGGATGTATACACAATTCAGTTTAGATTCAGTGTATTTACATATAGCGCCAAGTCACAGTTTTCTCAAAGCACAAAAATCCTATCACGCATAACTTGAATGAATTTGATCATCTAAGCAAGCCAGATCAGTCCTACCTGGACAAATTACTGTGCTTGACAAAAACAGTATATATATTTATGTAGGTTAAAAAACAAAGATTACATCATAAAACTTAAAACTAGATCCTCCCTTACCTGCACCAACCTCACCTGTGCTACACCACAGGTCCAGGTCCAGGTCTAGGATTTAGCAACTGTGGATTTCTGCTCCTTGCTTGCAAGTAAAACGCTAAAAGCTTTTGACTCTTGAGACTTATTAAATCATGTTGTATGTCTAGAAAACTGGGTATGAATTAACAGCATTTTTTGCAGTCCATTTTCAGAAAAAGTTAGTAACTAAGTAGTTAAGTTACCATTATTTGCATAGCACTTTTCACAGACAGTGTCACATAGTGCTTTCCAGAGTACAACAAGAACAACATAATAAAAAATCAACAAATAAGTAAATAAAAAATAGTAAAAGACAATTTAGTTAAAAGCTTTTTTAAAAAGGAGTATCTTCAACTGTTTCTTAAAAGATTCAACTGAATCGGCCACCCAAAGAGAGAAGGGGAGGTCATTTCAGAGTCGCGGGGCAACTTCCTGAAAAGCAATGTCCCCCTGAGTTTTATAGCGGGTCCTGGGCACCTTGAGTAGGTTCAAGTTTGAGGAACAAATTGGGCGGTAAGGGGTGTGTAGGACCAACAATTGAGAAATGTAATCGGGAGCCTGTCCATTAAGAAGTCTGAAGTCAAAATTAAAATGTAAAAATCAATTCTAAAATTGACAGGGAGCCAATGCAATGAAGATAAAACTGGTGAAATGTGGGACCTTTTGGGGATTCCTGTTCAAAGCCTTACAGCGGCTGGAGGCGTTTTCACAGTGGAGTGATTAAAACAAGTAAAAAGAGCAATGCAATAATGTTAATGAGATGAAATAAAAGTATGAATCACAATCTCCATGTCACGTTTGGAGATCGTTCTTCACAGTTTAGAGATGTGATAAAAGCAGTTTTTAACCAGGTATTTTGAACGCTTGTCCAGGGACATTGATTGGTCAAAAATGACACCGGGGTTTCTGAGGGAAGACTTGCATGTAGGGCCCAGAAAACCAAAGTGTTGCTTGTTGGAGCCAAGAATGGAGTGAAAGAATTCGGCTAAAATGTTCAGAGCCGTGTTTGATGGATGGCAGAGGACCAGAAATAAAAATCAATTTATCAAGAAAGGAGGAGGAAGGCTTACTTGGTAAGTTCAGATTCATGTCTATGCAGTTCATTCACTCCAATATGGACAATAATTCTGACAAAGTCTCCTGACACCAACTGTCCCACTCACAACTCAGAGGTAAATTTCTGATGAACTTCTGCCGCTCTGCAGAAACTTTGTCCTCGAAAACGACACTTAAAAAAAAATGTGGCTGAAAACGGCATAATCATAATTAAAAGACCACTGGGAACACTTTGACAATAGATCCAAAAATTACTGTATTGGAATTTTAAGGGGGTGTGCATCAGCTGTGACCAGTTTGAGGACAAGAAAGACAAACAAACACTGGAACATCTGTTTGAAGACAGACTCAAAAACAGTTAAACATCTGGTAAAACTTCAATGAGGTTGATTTAAAAGCATAAAAAAAATAGGGAAGCACCAAATTTTTAATAATATTCAAAGACACAACTGTCTTTCTGTTTCTCTATCTTTCAGAGACATGCAGTCAAACTTTCAGCTAACATCTGCTGAGCTGTAGTCATGTGAACGATGAAACTGTCTCATCGTGAATGGTCGGTGCTGCTGACGCCATGGTTTTCATGACAACTACATGAACCCACATCAAACCGAGCCGTGAAGCAAAAGGCTGCACCACAGCGTGTTTTTGAAACACTTTTTACAATAATTTGTATGGCTCATCTGTTATGACAAGTAACCATGACAACAGGAAGCCTGTTTATAGAATGTGAAATGAAGATGACTGAGATTAACAAAGCTATGTCTGGAAAAAGCTCTAAAATCCTTACAAGGATAGAATATGGAGATGCAGAGCAGAAAGAACAAAAAGAATGGGTCTAAGCAATTGTGTGTCTTGTGAATAACTGTGGCACAGAATTTATCCTTTTAAGGACCAAAGTAAGCATTTAACCTTAACACTCATTGATTTCTACAGTTTTAAATTTTATCAACAAAAAAAACTTTATTTTAAATAAATTGAAATCATTCAAACTCACCCGCTCCCATTTCTCAGCGTGTTACTCTTCCTATATTTGCAAAGTAAATCTTTTACTTCTATACTTTACTACTAATCGTTTGTTATCTGAAGGCTTTTTCATGTAAAACACTGTTGTTTTAAAAATATGAGCCATTATAAAAGAAAAATGACAGAAAACAGTCCAATGTTTTAAAAGAAAACTGAACAATGCCAAACAGTGCTACAGAACATTGAAAAACTTACTCCACTTAATCTTTTTTTTAGATTTTGTTTTCTCTATAACCTTCAGCATATTCAGTGAGCAGAATTCACATTTGTTTTTTTTAATGTGTTTCTTTCTACTTTACACAAAACAATAAAATTCCTTTGAATCCATCAATTTTCCAAGCCTTATCCTTTTTGAAGTTGTGGGGTTGCTGGAGCCTATCCCAGCTACTGTTGCCAGTCTGGAAAGGACATTGTTACAATTAGATGTCTACATTTTCTGTTTTTCAATTAAAAGCTAAATAAAGATAGTAGGCTACTATTTATTGTGTTTTATTTAGGGCTGTGAAACGCGTTAACGAACGCGATCAATAAAAAAGAATTAACAAGTTAATATTTATTAACGCCCTCAAAGTCTGTCTAAAATAAATTTAAACATTTGTTTTTCTGTATTTGAGATTTTCTTAAATTAAACAGATAATACAGCATTTATTGGTAATTTTTGGGCAAAAGTGATTTTTTATTTTAATAAATACGGCGGAAGACGAACGTCGATCTGACAGCTTCAGCACAGAACGAATGATCTGCTGTGGCGGGCAAAGCAAAAAACAACTGTCTTGGAAATACAAGAGCAAGGAAACAACAACGATCATTATTTTGTTTTGGGATACGTACTGACTTTAATTTTCTAAAACAACGAGCACTGACGTAGTGTAAAATTACAGAATTCACAGCAAAAGTCCCGCACGGCGCTGTTATGGGAGGCGAGCAGTTCAGAATGGACACGCCTCCACCTGAGAGCTGATTCCAGCCGAGCCGAACTGAAAGAGCTGGATCAAACTTCTCCCAAAAAAGGTTTTATCATTTTCACAAACACAATAAAGGAAATGTATGACAAAAAATGTAAAACTTTAAAAAAAAAAAGATACAGAATTCCAGGAAAAATGTCAAATGGACAGCAGTGCTCTTAAGAGATAAATTCTTATTTTTTGGGCTGTCTGGTAGCTGAAACCACACAGGCAGACGGTACAGACACATAAGAAAGGTCTCATCATTGAGCTATGAGATCAGTCATGTTCCTCTATCAACACAAACTGTTCATATGTGTGGTCCAAAGAAATCCATGATTTTTTTTGTATTTTCATTGAAAAACATGTTGATTAGTTTGTTGAATACATTTATTCTTGTAGTTTTTATGAAATTTTCCCTAAAACCTCCATTCTATGTTGTAACAACAGTTTGTTAAACATTTTTTGGGTTTCCACAGCAAAATGAATCCCATTTTTCCAGAAGGAATTTTCAGTTTTTACATAATTTTATATCTAGTGTGTGAATGTAACATGGAAAAATGACAAAATAAAGGTAATGTCAGATAGGAGAGGTTATGCTGACTTAAATGATACCAAATAAGCAAGCAAGTAGTTTGTTAAATTGAAAACAAAGAGGTAAATTCAAAAGTAGATAAAAACGTTTAGACCCTAGGTTCCAAAGGGTTAAAATAAATGTTCTAAATGTACAATTTTTTTTTGATAGATAATTAAGTGATTGGTATATTCTGTAACTAAAAATAAACCTTAAAAAGAAAAATATTCCCTGTTATTTATTTCCGGGTTTGCAATTAGTTACTTTTTTTAATCGATTCCCAGCTCTAGTTTTATTTGATTTGACCCTGTTAGTTTTGAACTGACTTCTTTAACAATAAAACAGCTTTAGGGAGGAGAGGTCATCGATTCTTTAAATAAAATCTAGCTTTAAATCTCTGTAAATGATGGTTTTTGTGCCGTTTTCCTTAGGTGTCAGTTAAAGAGGTCAGACGCTGAATCTCCACCAGAGCTGCTCCGTCTGCTGCAGAGGCTTGAAGCTCAGCGAGGAGGAGCCTGCCTGTAAACCGACACGCCGCCCAGTCGTGACCTCAGCCTGCGAGTATGAGTTCTGGGTTTGATCCAGGGATTTAGGTGCTGAGCTTCACAGGATAGCTGAGACTAATTACCGTTCGTCCCTGTGGAAAAACACCACATGGCCAGAGGAGAGGAGCGACGTGCTGGACAGTCCTGATGTCAGGAAGCAGACGCACTGCTTCACATCCGAAGAGCATCGGTGGGCTTTAGGTCTTCGGCAGGAATCTCAGATCCAGCTGCTGCATGAACGGCGCTCAGGTTTTCACTCCAGCTCTTTTTCCCCCAAAAGCGGTTACCCTGCAGGCGTCCAGGACGTCTGATCCTGAACATTACCCAGACTCCCCCAGGAGACTGGTTGGGGCACGCTCCCTTTGGACCCAATGATACTCCTGTCCATTAGTCTTTACTGCTGGTCTGTGTGGGACCCATACATTAAATATGTACACACCATAATGTTATATACATACCAGTGAAGTGTGCTTACAAAATTTAGACATATTTGCAAAAACAAGTTTTTGCTTTGATTACACTTTCCAATTCAAATGTTTCACCTTTTTGATATATGTAAAAAAAAAGTCAAACTTTCCCTCATAAACAGTTGAAATTTAACTATACTGCAGCACATTGTTAAAATTTACAAAAATTCAATTTGAAGAACATTTAATTGAAATATAGTTTAATGCAACAGATCCATGTTCAGCCTGTAATATTTCAAATAAATTGGTTTTAACTAAATCTATAGCTCATTACCCTCGATTATACCTTTAAACCTGACATGTTCTTAATTACAAACATTAAATTCTCATGTGCAGGATTAGAGCACCCCCTAGTGGAAAAACAAACGCACAGCAAGAGGAACAAATCTTAGGTTAAAGGTCATTTAATAAAAAAAAAAATTAAAAGCAAGAAAGAAAACCATACAACATAAAAATCATTTAAAAGACTGTACATATTACATAGCCACCACAGATGGAATCTGCTAGAATATTGCTGTAAATCCATACGTTTTTAGATGAACATCTAACCATCATGAGTTCAGTGGCTAAGAGGTGCGTTAATCACGATGTAGAGATCAAAGACAAGTAAACTGTGCATTACTGTGGTCAGATGTAGCCAACTGAGCTCTGAGGAGATGTTTTGAGGGCAGTGACTGTTACACTTTTCAAAAAAGAAAAATTAAAAACTAGTCGGTAAAAAGTGAACTAGACAAATCCCAAACGCACGGATTGCGGCGACAGGTCCATCTGTACACTGCAGCACACGGTGCTGACCTCACTGAGAAAGCTGCTTCGCCAGATCTTTAACCAGCGAGGATTTGAGCTGAGCGATGGTGGCGATCCTCATCTGCTTTGACGTAGAGTATTTTCCTTTGATGGCCTAAAGGAGGACGGGTGAATAAGGGTTAGAGTTTGTGATATTCACATCGTAGAAGATCATTTAGGAAGGATTACCATGTGTTTGGTCAGCCCGTCGTTCACTTTCACTACATTCTTGGCGATGTGGGCCATAACAGGTGTCAGGGTCTCTGCTGTGTACTCCATGTAATGCTGCAGCGTCACATCCTGGTGGGGGTTCAACCACATTAGTGTCCAACGCTGTCCCAGGAAAGTGAATTAAACTGTTGAGTGTCACTCACCCACTCCCCTGCATCCAGGACCTTCAGCGCGAGCGCCAGAGCTGCACTCGCCACCATGGAGGGTGGGAAGTGAGCCATGTCGTAGTCCACCATGGAGAGCTCCAGCAGGTATTTAGCCAGGGTGTGTTGTTCAGCTGTCACCTGAAAAGGTGAAACTGTCACTTCAGCACAGAGTGTGAGAGGACGTTAGCTGCAGCAACACTGCTCCACACCTCATAGATCTTTGAGGCCCTCCTGAGGAACTGCAGCGGGAGGGGGCGACCCAGCTGGAACTTCAGCACTCGTAGAATCGTCATCTCCATGTCTCTGATCTGAGCAGTGGTGTAAGCCCTGTCCGTCACGTAGGCGAAGTCTGAGATCTCTGGAGGGTACATTTCCTCGTATTTGGAGGCCAGGAACATGGCGGTCACGCCGACCAGCTGCAGCTGCTTCTTGGGGACTGGATGGTCCTGTGGAAGAGGATCATTCACAAAAATTAAAACATCAGCAGACAAGTCAGTTTAAGGACATCGACCGACAGCCTCACCTGAAGAAAGCGGTCGATTATGCCCACAGTCAT
The DNA here is from genome assembly GCF_002922805.2 of Oryzias melastigma. NCBI lineage: Eukaryota > Metazoa > Chordata > Actinopteri > Beloniformes > Adrianichthyidae > Oryzias > Oryzias melastigma. The sequence goes on along the minus strand of NC_050523.1, from coordinate 22,562,311 downwards.
GTACATGGTCTCCTGCAGCAGACGGAACTTGAGGTTCACTTGCACCAGCCAGTCAATGAGGATGGCTCGCATGTTTCCGCTGACCTCCTGACCCTGAAGGTAGTTTGGTTTGACGCTCTGCTCTACCTGAAGAACAAAAAGTCTCTTTAAGGAAACTGAAGACACACGGAATGCAGCGCTCCAGGTTTCACTCCCACCTCTAGCTGACGGAGGTACTTGTAGATGTCCTTCACGTATTCGCTGCAGAGCATGGGGTTGTCGTAGTCATCTGCATCCACATCCCTGATGGCCGTGTTGAGGATGACGTCTGAGAACGCTTGACAGAGGTCGGCGGGCTCACAGCCAGAGGTCTCCATGGGGGTGGGGGATGCAGGTTCAGGCTGTGCTGGCACCTGTGAGAAAATATATTCAAATCACAATACGTCCCGGTTATGCTGAAGCAGAGGTGTCCAAACCCAGGCCTCGAGGGCCAGTGGCGCGCACGTTTCCCCACAGAGCTGCCATTAACTCCTTACTGGCCAAACACACTTGATCTAGGTAATCAACAGATAAGGGAGGATTTCTGGAGGTTGCTAGATTTGGACACCCCTGTGCTAGAGCAGCCACCCCAAGACTAGCCAGCTGTAGGCACAACTGTGCCTGCAGCTTGCCACCAGGGGATAAGTCAAAATAATTTCACACAACAAATAGGACTTGAAGACTGCATTGATATTCAAGAAGCCACTTCTGAAGAAAATTTCACATAAATGTGCATCTGCATTCTACACTCACATTCATGTGTAGCTATACCAGTTTTGAACAAATACAGAGAGCATTACAGGTTAAACCAAGTCAAACTTTGACCAGGCTCAGATTTAGTCATGATTTGTGGATGAAAACCTTTTAAGGACATTCAAACCATTAGAAAATTGTTGATGTGACACTAAGTCAGTCATATCAGAAAAGAGCCGTGACAGTAAGTCTAGAGCAGGGGTGTCAAACTTGGTCGCACAAGGGCCAAAATCCAAAAGATACT
>NC_050523.1:22553382-22561264 GCF_002922805.2 Oryzias melastigma | reverse complement strand
TGATGTGACACTAAGTCAGTCATATCAGAAAAGAGCCGTGACAGTAAGTCTAGAGCAGGGGTGTCAAACTCAGTCGCACAATGGGCCAAAATCCAAAAGATACTTTAGGTCACAGGCCAAAAACATTTGAACATTGAAACTAAATTTTAAAACCGCAACTTAACATGATGAATTAGATAAGCAACATTACCTGAAATAATGCTAGTGTGAATGCTGTGATTTGAATTGATAGCTGAAAATGCTGATGCTAATAGTTGGAAACACTGAAGGACAAAGAGGGGGAAAAAAAAAAAAATAAAACAAAAAAAAAAACCCCAAGCCAAAAAGTATGTAAATATTAACCTAAAGAAAAATCTTAATGCCAAAGCAGTCCAAAAAGCTAACAGAATGCAAATTTTTAAAACTGCATCTTTAACACAATTATGAACAAACAAAAAAGGCAAGAATAGTTTCAGAATAAATAAACTCTTAACTCTCAATATTTTACTCCATAAAAATACTTTGTCAAAATTACTCACGTTAGAAAAGCAAAGATAAGACTATTGCAAACACATAAATTAAAATTGTCTAGAATACCAGATCCAGCCCCCAGGCCTTGACACATGTGGGCTAGAGTGAGATTCACCAGATGGACATGAAATGGTAACTAGAGAAGAAGAAAAAAAACCCTCCCTGCTTGTTCAGTGTGAACACTGAATCAAGAATGAACATTCAGTGCACCCTGGAATGCATGTCAGCAGCTTAATTAAGCTCACCTGCACTTCAGGCTCTGGTTTAACAGGAACCAGAGCAGCTTTGGGTTGTTCGATCTTCTCAGCTTTAGCTGTGATCTTAGTCTTCTTAGCAGCCTCTGTCTTGACATTCTGAAGAAACACAAGGATCCATTTTACAGAGCTGGGAATCTTTCATTTTGTCTCAAACAATTTGTGAACTCTACTGCTGTATAGTTTTAAAATGCTACATTTGAGCTGATCTTTCAGTCTTTATTTTTTGGTTGTTGAAAAGCACTTTGCGTTTTTTTCTTTTATATCAAAAGTGCTACGTAAATAAAGACTGATTTGGAGTGTGCAGCTTTACATCTACCAATTCATTGTGTGTACATAGCCAGACTATCATGTTAAACAGTGTGCAGCTCCAACCTGGGACACATTTTACACTTAGGGCCCACATTAGCACAGCTGTCACGTTTTTCCTTATCAGGAGGGGCCCAAACCCTCTAAATAACTTAAGAGTCTCACTTTTAGACTCAAACTGGCCAAAAATAAAATAATCACTTTATTTTCTTAAGGGTAAAAAGATTATGTACATAGGATACAAGTAAATATATATATTACCTTTTTCGTAACATCTTTGTTAGCGACGTTTCCGATCTCTCCGAGCGCCGCGCGGGGCTTCAGTGTAGGCCCGGACACCGAGCACGTCTTTCCGGGAAGCTCGGTCCGGGTGGAGGCCAGACGATTCTGCAAAAAAACAAAATGAGTTACGAATAAACCTGCAGATGTAAGGGTATGTATTAAATACAGCTTAACAAAATAAAAATATTCAACTCGAGAACTAGCTTTAGCTCACAGGGAGAAAACACAGCGAACATTTGAAACAAAATAAAGACGCGTTAGTTTGAAATCACTTTTTTCCCCTCGTTAAAACAGAACAAAACATAAAATGTGGCTCAGACTTACTCGGGTTACTCTCAGGGCCATGTCTCTATGTGCTTCTCTTCCACAAACAACCTCGAAATCGCAGCGGAGAAGGTAGTGCTTCAACGCACGGAGTCCTGGTTTAAATCCTCGCTCGCTGCAAACCGATTGGCTGCGCTCAGCGTCTCCGGCGATTCTGATTGGATAAACGAGGACGTGTCAAATGCGTTCCCAAGACAACTTTGGATCACGTGGTTATGCTCCTCTTTCGGTCACTTCCTTTTCCCGGATATGGAACTTTGCTCCTCGACAGCGTTTAAAATTAAAACATTTAGATAAAAACAGTATGTAAACAAGAAACCACAAGTTTTAATGCAAAAAATTAAAAATAAGAACTTGCTGAAATGTTCTACATCAATGTTATCAGAGTGAGAAAATCATGAGAGCACAGAACCCACAGCAGAGTCTGATGCTTCCACTTCTACAACAAATGGCTTTTCAGGGTCAGCTTGGGTCAGACTTGGTGCAGAAGAGAACTTGTCTTAGAGAGAACTGAATGTGTCCAGAGGCCAAAATGTATCCAAGAAAGATGACTAGAGGAGAGCGGAACTCACATGTTTCTGCTTTAATAAACTAAAGGTTCTCCAGTAAATGCTGCAAAACCAAATGGACATAATGAACCCAGATGGTCTGGTTCCTGGAGGAAATAAAAAAACAAAAACAAAGTAATGAATAACGTTGATCACCAAGACCTGAAAGTCTAATAGTCAGTTTAACCAAATGGCAGAACCAAGCTTTTAAAAAGTTGAAATCTGTCTCCCCTCATACCTTTCTCTGATCCTAACATGAGCATTGATCCAGCTTCATGGCTGGAATGCTCATGTTTTTGCGTGTAAAAGTCAAAGTATTTTGCAGAGCACCATAGGGAATCTGTTAGTCTGGAGTCTGTTTTTAGACGGCAAAAATCCTGACTGAGTCTAGACTGAAACTAAAGTTAAAGTGTTTTAGAAAGCTGTATTCTCAAGCTGCTGAAGTCAAACCTCTGTGTTTGGCTGCTCAAAGCAGTTCCATCCATAAAAATTATAAACAGAATCAAAGGGAAAAAAACATGGAGCTCATTTGGACTGAACCCAACAGAAAACATGGAGGACGAAACAGCCATTACAACCTAGATCATGACTCGTTCCTTCAGTTCAGGCTCCAGGTTGAGACACTGGTGACTCTTTTTGGGAGGAATAATTGTATTCAGTAAACAAATGTTTTAGGTTTGAGTCGCCCTTAGTCTGGCCCGTCCCCCAGGAGCAGCTCGCCATGAAACAGCCCAACAGGGCAAATGCTTCTGGCAACACGGCTTCTGGGATCATTCGGGCTCACAAACCCCTTCACCACGTTAAGGTGGAGACTCAGGAAGGGGATTACATCAGTCACTAGCCAATTACTAATGATTATTGTGGGGAAACCGAAGTACTCGGAGGAAACCCACAGGACTGCCAGGATTTGTTTGAGTTATTTCCCTATACCTTTTGGTGACTGATGTTTTTTTTTTTAATGTAACTTATTGGATTAAATAAAATTATTTTATTAATTTCATATTTTATTCTTCCTTTATTTATTTATTCATGGGGGGGGGGGTAATTTGAGCTGTACCTCTTTGCTTTGTGATACATCACAGCAATATAGAAGAGCTGGTAGTTGACTGATTATTTTTTGTCTAAGCCTGTTTAAAGATCATTCATTGTTCACTAACACATTTGGAAGAGTGGGGGGGAACCGAAGCGCTCGGAGAAAACCCACGCAGACGCGGTTCTGTCAGCCAACCATGTTGACCAACATACCGGCGAGCTGCCCCTGTTTTTGAAGCTCGTTTGGGGGAAAGTTTATGTCCACAGAGTGTAGAAGAACTTTTGGGAAGATGATTTTCTTCTTGGTTTGGAGGTACAGACCTGGCAGTGTTCAGGTTTTTAAAAATGGCTTTCTGTTTGTTTTTTGTTTTTTCAAATGTGTTAACCAAAATATGTAAAACATTATAAAATAAAATACAATAAAATAAAATAAAAAGCTTCCTTTCAACTTAACTCTAAAGTACACATTTGAATAGAGGATAGGCAGAAGCCAAAGCTTATTTAAGCCTTTCTCTTCCAGCTACTTTTCACATTCTACTCCATAATGTTCACTGTCCGGGGATTGTTTGTATTGATTCTCAAAGCTATTCCACAGTTTAATTCCAGACACTGAAAAAGAAGTCTTCTAGGACTTCCTTTTTTTTTGAACTGGTGTCTCAGTTTGCTCACAATTTTCAGGCTCCTGGCTCTGTTGGTCACTTCGTTTTCTCTTTCTTGAGACAACTGGAGCCTCTCTTTTGTCATCTTTTTGTTCCTGGACTGTGCTTTTCTTAATTGTGTCGTTGGATTTTTCCTGGGGGATTGCTGCTGGTCCATGAGGAAGGCTTGTGACCTCCTTTGCTTTTGGCTGTTGGTAGACCTCAGCAGTTGCAGGCTCTTGAGGTTTGGTGGTCTTACGCTGCTTCTTCCTCAAATTGAAGAATGGGTGTCGTAAGGCTCTATTTATGGAGATGCGTTTCTTTGGATCTATCTCCAGCATCTGCTTTAGAAGATCAATAAACTTTTCCACTTCTTTGGCCTGTGTCTTATCAGAATAGAAATCTTTGAGTTTGTCAAAAGATAAGGAGTAATGATCGTCTTCAACATATTCCCAAGTTTTTCGGGTCTGCTGTTCAGGTGTATCTAGCTTCCAGACAACTCTGCGGTTCTCTACAAACTGGGTGAAAAACTTGTTGGCGTACAACCCCTCCTCTATAAGTTCATCATCAGGCATTCCGTGTAACTCTACCATGGCTTTAATGATGTTGTATTCAGAGTCCTTTGGATGGATGGGAAAGCCCGTGTACAGGAAGGCGAGAATGTAGCCAACTGCCCACAGATCTACACGTTCATCTAAGGGCAGACCCAGGATGACTTCAGGTGCCCTGAATATGAGGTTCTGGATTGTAGCTCCCGTTTCCAGGTCTTCAGCTTTTTTAGCAAACCCAAAATCTATCAGTTTGAGCCTGAAAGACTCTGAAGCGTGGTCCTTCAGCATGATGTTGTCTAGTTTAATGTCACAGTGGACCATGTTGATTTTTTTCAGGCCCTTCAGGGCAACTAGGAGCTGCCTAGCAATGGCTTTGATTTCCTTCAGTGACAGGGGACGGAAATCCCGACCTCTCATGATGTTATAGAGGCTTTTATCCAACATTTCAAAGACGATGCAAAAATGACCATTGTAGTGGAACCACTCCACAAACTTGACCAAGTTGTATCTTTCAGCGTCGATCTTTGAAACTTCAATCAAGGCTTTGATTTCATCTTCTCCGTCTTCTTCTAAATTCTTTTTGATGAATTTAATGGCCACTTCTTTGTTTGTTAAAAGATCCTTGCATTTTGCAACTTTTCCAAAAGTTCCTTTACCAATAAACCTTTCTACCAAATAATGGCTTTTATTACCAATAAGAAGGTTTTCATGCACTTCAAACGAACTGTCCGACATTGTGACGATATTTTTGTGTTGAAGATACCGTGTGAGAATAAAATGAACACAGACAAATATCTTCTTTCCAAACAAAAGGCGCTTTAATCTTCACAGAGAACCTCCTGGACGTCTTACCTCTGGGGGGCTTCTGAGGTATCTGAAAATTATGCTAGTTCAAGGCACTTTTATGCACCAAAATTATAGACATCAAATTATGTCTAAAATGTTGGAAAAGAATAGACAGAAAAGACTATAGACGTCATTTGACGTCACAAGTCTATGAAGTGAAAGCGGAGCGGTCACGTGCTTCCCCATAAAAGTTTTTTTTTTTTTTTTTTTTTGCATTATGAAAAAAATATTGGAAAAAACCTATCTTGGTTCCAATTTTTTTTTTAACTGTTATTTTAGAGATTTTTTTTGCAAAAATAAAATGTATTCAATAGAATGAAATGGGAAAATATAAAGTTCGCGCATGCGCCTAAATGCAAGTCTTTTTCCGTCCTCAGAATCAGCCTCACGCGAGAACCGGGTTCCGGTTCGTTTAGCTGCTGCTTCCACCTCATTTTAGTTTCATGTCCCGTGGTTTTTCTCCCAAACGAGCCTGATTAACGTTCATGGCGGCGAGGGGACCGAACTCTGGAACAGGTACAGAAGCGGCAGACGGAAACCAGTTCTGGACCGGACCAGAGAGCGATCTGAAGACGTAACCCCATAAAGAGCGGAGGAAACACTTTTTACCTTCGAGTTTGAGTAAAGACAGATAAACAGTGGGTCTTTTTTAATGAAAACTTGTGATTTCCTGAACCTGAAATCACAGGGATCACTTCGAACCCGCGCCTCACTTAACTACATTACCCAGAATGCATAGCGGGGCCAAGCTGCAGGTGCTTCAGGGTGGTGAATGGAAGTTTTGTGTTCTTGTTTTGTTTGTCTCTAAAATACACATAAAATGCCACTCTGGAGTCTATAAGTCACTTCATAAACTAAAGTTTTTCCGAAGTTTTTGGTTTCTATTGATGAAATTCATCACTTTCTTGAAAAACAATAAAATATTTTGTTTGTGATGCCACTGACTGTAAATCAACAATTTTTATTGAGTCATAAACCGCAAAAAATCCTGTTCAACATGAGCAATAAGGACTGAGCTGATACAGAATAAAGATCTGCTCCACTTTTAGGATCCTAACATCAGTACTCAGATGCAGTCAATGAAATACTTTTAGATCATGAGTACTCACTAGAGTGTAAAATGTAGTTTAAATAAAAACTCTTGATTGTTATTAAAAATAAAAAATATACATTTTTAATAACAATAAGAGCTATCAGCTTCTATCCACATTAAAGATGCATTTGTTATCAACAGGTAACCACAAGGGGGCGACATATGAAATGGCTTTCAACCATAGACTGTAAAAATTAATGGACAAAGCAAGCACTGAGGTCCCCCATTGGAAATGCATTGCTTCCTCTCCTCGCGAAAGTAGGCCGCCGCTTTCACCGTCAATTCCTGAAATGGATACCGCCATTTGCAACCCATCTACAGAGATTGGTCTGAGTCATAGCTGAGTCATCGAATCTACAGGAAGTACTGTCGCCAATCAGGAGTGAGATTATTGCAACCGTCTGCCTCTTTCCACGCCTTTACCATGGGACCGACCGCGGATGTAAACACAATCCATGAACGAAAGATACACGGATTAAACACCTTCAATAACGGCGGCTCGGGAGAAGGGCTTTTTAGGTTTCGTTTTGATCACGTGGTCAGAAATCCTCCGGCTCTTTTCTTAATGACGTTGTTCCTGGTTAAGGTTAGGATTACAGTTATGGTTAGGATTAGAAAAGCAAATTGTTCGTTTGCGGGGCTGTCTGTGATGCTCAGGCCTCCACCAGGGGACGTGTCAAACGTGGAAAACACATTTTAACACGTTTAGGACCGCGCTTATTATGTGCACGCAAAAAACGGTTTTGGCGTATATTATACGAGACTGGGCTGATTGTACAAGTCACTGTTGAAGCCTTTGAGGAAGAACCATTCCAACGTTTGATTCTGTCAGCGGTCCTTTTGGATTTACTTACATTTATTCCTTTTTGTCGAGATAAAAGGAGCATTTGGGTGACGCCGCTGCAGACCGGCGCGTGTCCCCCTCGCGCCCGCGCCGCAACTTGCTCTTTACATGCGGCCACGTTAGTCTGATCAGATGTACGTGAGAAGCGCGTTCAGCGGTATTTAAAATAAATAACCATCCTAACAAGTGAACAGCTGGATCTTCTTTCTGTTTGAAAATACGGCCAGGTCCTTTAATGTTTCTCTGGCGCTCGGACGGCTGCGTCTAATTCAGGCTGAAGCTCTAAAGTTTGGCGAAAATAAATCTTTGGTTGGTGATTTTATGCGCATATATGCAACTTAGATTACATAAGCTACAATCAAAACAGTGAAATAAAGAAAAACAAACATTAAACAAACAATGAAGTCCAAATCACATAACCTCCGAGTGAAATCTATTTCTACAGAGTAAATCCTCATCTAAAACTGCTGCATCGGTACATTCCATTGAAGAAAACAACAGTAGAACAATGACTGGTAGGTACATTGTTGAATTGTAAAGTAGGTGATGAAGGGTCTTTTGACAGAGCCATTGATGAAGTCTGCTCCCATTGGCTACCCGTCACCTGTCACTCAAACCCCCCAGACGGTCGACGTCAGACCCACAAACGCT
>NC_050523.1:22548984-22551999 GCF_002922805.2 Oryzias melastigma | reverse complement strand
TTTTTTTTGCATTATGAAAAAAATATTGGAAAAAACTATTTTGGTTCCAATTAAAAAAAAAACTGTTATTTTAGAGATTTTTTTGCAAAAATAAAATGTATTCAATAGAATGAAATGGGACAATATAAAGTTCGCGCATGCGCCTAAATGCGAGTCTTTTTCCATCCTCAGAATCAGCCTCACGCGAGAACCGGGTTCCGGTTCGTTTAGCTGCTGCTTCCACCTTCATTTTAGTTTCATGTCTAGTGGTTTTTCTCCCAAACGAGCCTGATTAACGTTCATGGCGGCGAGGGGACCGAACTCTGGAACAGGTACTGAAGCGGCAGACGGAAACCAGTACTGGACCGGACCAGATAGCGGTCTGAAGACGTAACCCCAGTTAAAGAGCGGAAGAAACACTTTTTACCTTCGAGTTCGAGTAAAGACAGATAAACAGTGGGTCTTCTTTCATGAAAACTTGTGATTTCCTGAACCTGAAATCACAGGGATCACTTCGAACCCGCGCCTCACTTAACTACATTACCCAGAATGCATAGCGGGGCCAAGCTGCAGGTGCTTCAGGGTGGTGAATGGAAGTTTTGTGTTCTTGTTTTGTTTGTCTCTAAAATACACATAAAATGCCACTCTGGAGTCTATAAGTCACTTCATAAACTAAAGTTTTTCCGAAGTTTTTGGTTTCTATTGATGAAATTCATCACTTTCTTGAAAAACAATAAAATATTTTGTTTGTGATGCCACTGACTGTAAATCAACAATTTTTATTGAGTCATAAACCGCAAAAAATCCTGTTCAACATGAGCAATAAGGACTGAGCTGATACAGATTAAAGATCTGCTCCACTTTTAGGATCGTAACATCAGTATTCAGATGCAGTCAATGAAATACTTTTAGATCATGAGTACTCACTAGAGTGAAAAATGTAGTTTAAATAAAAACTCTTGATTGTTATTAAAAATAAAAAATATATATTTTTAATAACAATAAGAGCTTTCAGCTTCTATCCACATTAAAGATGCATTTGTTTTCAACAGGTAACCACAAGGGGGCGACATAAGCTCTGAAATTGCTTTCAACATGAAGCAATCACAAATCCACTTCAATGACGATCATGTATTTGGTGTTTTTATCATTTTTTTTAGGTATGATGATGAAGGTGATGGAGGACATCTAGTTTCTATTCCACTCTTCTCCTTTCAGGGTCATAGGGCTGTCAGAGCCTAACATGGTCACTATTGGAGGAAGGCAGGGTACACCCTGGACAAGACACCAGCCTGTCACAGGGCCATGATGGAGGACATAAAGAAAATTAAGCCTAAAATTCCATTTGATTATTTCTTTTTTCAAATTGTTGTGAATGTTAAGCAGGTGAAAAAATATGCTGTTTAAAAAAGGTTGTGGGCTGCACAGTGGCGCAGTGGTTAGCGCTCTTGCCTCACAGCGAGTAGGCCCCGGTTTGAATCCCGGCTGGGACCTTTCTGTGTGGAGTTTGCATGTTCTCCCCGTGCATGCGTGGGTTTTCACCGGGGACTCCGGCTTCCTCCCACCGTCCAAAAACATGCTTCATAGGTTGATTGGTGACTCTAAATTGCCCCTAGGTGTGAATGTGTGTGATTGAGGCCCTGCGACAGACTGGTGACCTGTCCAGGGTGAACCCCGCCTTCGCCCATCAGTAGCCGGGTTAGGCTCCGGCACCCCCGCGACCCCGAAAGGGACGAAGCGGTTAAGAAGATGGATGGATGGATGGAAAAAAGGTTGTTGTGATGTAGGTCCTACAATTGCCAGGCCATACGTTTCCTGCTCTGCTCCATTCTGATGCTTCCACTTGTAGACGACTATATCCTTGTAGCTCTTTGTTTTCCTTGTTTGAGCTGCCATGTGGCTCAAAACTGTACAGCTGCACATCTCCAATATTATATTGCAAGCCATTTGGGGACTTTTTGAATTTGGCTAAAACGGCATCAACACAATAAAAGACTACAGTACTGGAAATGCTTTTACAGTTGATCAATAGATGATAGGAGTGAAACTTTGAACATTTAATAAGTAATCCTAAAAATTACAACAACAAAAAAAGTAAAGCAGATGAGCTGTGGAAGATCATCAACCAAAGGCTGGTGTGACTGAAAAACTGAATATTACCAAACTAAGGAAATAAAAGGATCAAATCCAAGAGAAAACCTGTCCAAAAGCATGTTTTATGTTGATTGGTGTCTCTAAATTACCACAAGGTGTGTGCTTGTGTTTCCTGATGAGGTTGTAAGCTGTCGTTGTCCAACAGGAGATGGATTAGACATTATTTACATTATAGGATTTAACCATATTTGTCTTATTGTTATAAATTTGGAGTGAGTACTTTTCCAACTACTCTTCATACAATTTCAGTTTTCCAAAAACACTTTAAGCTCACAACCAGATTATAGTTACACAATTCATGTTCCCCATCATTGTCACTATTTATGACATTAATGTTCAAATATGTGTTTTTATAAATGACTTTTTCCATAAAGGTAAAACCTTAATTTCTGTCAATAAAAACACATAAAACACATTTAACCTCTGCCTTTAAAGTGTAATCCACATTCTGTAATTTTATACATTGATATACGTATAAATTCTTTGTAATCTTTCTGCAAATATTATGTGGAGGCTTTTGCCTCTCCCCACACTATATTCAATTTTCTTTTCTCCAAATAGAGTTATCCGTTAATTGATTAATCGTTACACATGTATAAGATCTAAATTTGTATCCAGGTTTCATCATAGATTAAGGAAACATGTAAAGGTCAAATGCATGGATCATTTTGGGTCAAATAGATTTTGGAAACATCAGAGTTCCTTGAATGTGCATCACCCCCACAGAATGTGACTATGCACCAAGTCCGGACGGAGCTGTGGAATCAACTCAAGATGAATTGTATTGTTTTGTTTTAAAGTTTTTTGCCTGTTAAAGAGTTAAGTTTTACCACACCTTTCATGAGACTTTTTAAGTCTATCCACAAACACACACAAGCAAAC